>NW_026125124.1:0-167527 GCF_943737965.1 Phodopus roborovskii
GCAAGCACTCATGAGTGGAGTCCTAGTCCTTCTGTAGATTCTCTATGGATTTCCAATGCTTTTGTTTCTTAGTCTTTTGACCCCTCCCTATTTTGTTTGAAAAAAAATGGTCTGTGGGGACAAAGGGATTTTACCATCCTCTCCCTGTTATTGTTTCAGATAGATTTAGGAGTCCTTGTATTTCTCCAAAGATTTATTTTTTACTGGTGTGTGTGTGTGTGTACACTCACACATGTAGGTGTGCCATGGAGGCGAAGAGCACAGACAGCAGAAGAGGACACTGGATCCCTCTGTAGCTGGAGTTTTGGGTAGCTGTTGGCCCCCTGCAAATATTTGTAATGTTGAGCCATTTTCTCGCAGTCCCCAAGTCCTTGTATTGTTTATTTTGATTTTTAGTTTATTATGGCTATCTCTATTAGTTAGTTTTTCTCTAACAAAATAGTAAGAATGAGGAAGTTAGATGCAACTGAATCCTACATACACTGTAATTCTGATATGTGTTTTAACTATTTGAATGTTCTTGTTTCCATTTAACCATCATTCTTGAATTATTTATTAAAAAGCTATGCTGCAAACTGTGTGCCCTGTGTAGTGAAAAGCTGTGTTATAAAGGTAGTCATATAAGCACTTGAGGAAAATATAAATATGATTAGGGATACTCAAGGGATCCGCTGCCTATCTCCCTCCTCTGGTCTCCATTCAAGCATGACTTTCCTTCTTTATCAATACACCACATTTTGCTTACTGTTTTCTGTAACAGGCTAAAAAGGAACTTCAAGAGCACCTTCAATTTATTTGTTGATTGCTTTCGTACCCACCTTTCCTGTTGCAGTTTTTTCTTACTATAAATTGAATTTGTAGTTCATACTTCTGGTGACAAATCATCGGCACACACACACACACACACAGACACACACACATTATATATATATGTATATATATTCATATGCATATATATGTATTATGATGAAAGCCAAGAAATGTCAAAATAAAATACTGAAGGTCACATTGCTTCTTAAGATAGAATTTTTGTTTTGCTCAAGAAAAATAAAGTAATAAAAAAATAAAATTTTGCATTAAAAGGACATCAGTATTTTATAAGATATAATTATGCAAACCTCCCATACCTTTATACTTCAGTTTATGATTTATAGACAAGTAATCAGATTGTATCAATCTTTTATAGAATAATATAATATTATAAAATTCTATGATTCATATTACTTCTTTTAATTTTTTAAAATTCTTTAAGTTTTATTGATTCTTTGTGGATTTCATATCATTTCACATATCTCACTGACCCCTCATATCTGCTTTCTTATCTTGGGACCTTCCCTCAATACAGAAACAATTTTGAAAGACACCAAAATTTAAATGTGTCAAAGACACAAAACAAACCAACACAAAACAGACAACAACAACAGAGAAAAAAAGGCAAAGAATTCATCTTGGACACTGTAGTGTGGCACATTGACTCACTAAGTTTATTTTTTTAGTCCATTCATCTTTACTTGCAAATGTTTGCTACCAGTGGGAATAGGAGACATTGGTCTGGCTCCAGACCTCTGACTTTTTGCTACACCACTGTTAATGTGCTCTCACTAGGATTCCTTTTGGATACCTCTGATGGTGACTTGTGTATGGAGATCCTGCTGGTTTGGATCTTCAGGTTCATCCTCTTTATATGCTTCAACAAGTCAACAAGGTAGATGCTGGGGTGGGCTAACTCATAACCTTGCTTCTGGGCCCAAGTAGTAGCTACGTTGATCAGCCTGGTAGCTTCCCCTTATACTCAGCTACTCAGGGAGCTTCCCAGCACTGCCTTGGCTAGCTCACACATTGTAGCCTGAGCATGGAGTGGGGCCAGTTCTCCTCCTCTCAGGTCCTTATACCCATCTCACACTCACACCACCAGGAACAGCTATATTGTTTTGGCCCAGGCAAGATAGGGCTCTTTCTGCCCAGTCTCTGCAAAGGACATACGAGTGAAGGCTAGGATCAGCTCTCATGGTTCTCATGCCATCAGGACTGATTCACCTGCCCAGTCTGAAAACATGGTCAGCTCTAGTATGCTGTTCAGGTGGGATACAGAACCAACTCTCTTGTGGACTGCAAGTGGTGAGGAACAGGGAAGTGAACCCTCTCACTTTGCTACCTGGGTCCAGCTCTTATAACTGCCACACATAGTAAGGGGCAGAGTGGGAGGTCTTTTTCCCTCACCCAGGGTTGGGAGGGTGAGCTATCCTGCTTCATGCCCTCAGTGTAAGTTCAGCTACATCAATCCAGGAAGAGCAGTCATGTCTACCTTGGCCAGCAAGGAAACACAACCACGACTTTTCTTCAAGCAGTTTATTCAGGGACTTTATAAGTCAGCTTCTGTCTCCCCCAGCCTCAGCAAGCCCTTAAATGTGCACTCATTGCCGAATCAGCTCATGGCACCTGGTGATCCCAGGATAGGCCACAGAAGGAGTGGAAGTTCACACCGGATCCATCAAGCACTTCCAAATAAGGCTTATTTTTACAGATAAGCTCGCACTGCCTGGCATTCAGCCAGGTGCCATCTTGGGGCTGTGGCTACCCACAAGGAGCATAGTCTGTGGTGAGAAGTGGGGCCTCTTTCCCTAGTGTGGGGTAATGGTGGCCATGGGGAGGACAGCTCTTCCCTAAGGGCTTATCCACCTCTCCTGTTGTAGCACCCAGTCAGGACAGGCCCAGGTATCCCGAAGGCCAGTGAAGTGCAGGGATGGGTCAGCACAGCATGGTTCAATGACCCCTGTGCTAATACCAATTATGAACATCACCACAGGTCCCATGGACTCAGACATAGTCCTTGGCAGTAGCTAGGGTCACACATCACCATAGGCCACTCAGATCAATATGGACATGGTGGCAGAATCACCTTTAGACATCAATTGGTCTTGGGTGGCTAACCAGACCCTGGGCATCTATAGAGTTCTCACTGGTAACAGGAGCCATGGATATAACTTCAGATCTGGCAACTGTGGAGTCACAAATCTAGACATGGTCCTTGGCAGCAGCCTGGCCCCGATGACAACATGGACCTAGGGTGACAACACAGACTACTCAGATCAGCATGGTTCTGGTGGTAAACATAGACTTCAGACACCCTCTTGGACACAGGTTTCAGCCTTGGCAACATGGGCCAAGGACATCAATATAGTCCCTGGCTGTTGTAGGACCATGACTTCTTTTAGTTTTTAGGATATAGTTTACAATCATTGATATTGATTTTATGTAGACTGTGGACATTTTAAAGTTAAGGTGGCATTTAATGGAAAAATACTGCAAATTTGTGGAATAAAAACATCATGTTTCACCACATGGGAAGTTTTACACTTCTTTTTAACTTTTTCTTAATTATTGAGCATCTTCTACATTATATTGAACAATATTAACCACTCCAAATTTCCCTATTATAACCTTCACATTCTATAAACACCCAACCTTGTGTCCTCCTCTATTGTTTCTTTAAAGAAATAGAGTCTAATTGGTACTACCTCTATATTTGTGCTCATGGCTATTCCATAGAATGAGTTAAATCTATAAGGGGCAACATCCTTAATAAAAGCTAACCTCCTAATTTCTGTTCTTGTATCAACACTTGGAGAAGTCTGTCTTTCTGGGTGGCTATCATTTATCAATAGCTCTTGGGGGTTATAAGGGTTGGAGGTTCTGACCACTTTCCCTATATGCTGATGTTTGGTGAGGCTGAGGCTGATGGATGGCACCAGACTGTGGGCTCATATATGCAACTTCCTGATCTCTTAAGTCAAGTTAGATAATTCCACTTTATTTTTGTGTGTGAAAATTCGAAACTTTTTAATCCCTTCTGGACTGTAAACTACATATTGATTACTAACCTCTTTTTCCCACCTTCCCTGTCCATTATCTCAGGTCCCAATACCTTTCTATTTTCCACCCTTATGATATGTACTGCTTTTAGATTCTGCACTTTAATGAGATTTTACAGCCCTTAGCTTTTGTGTCCAAATAATTCAATATGTTTGAACCACTCTAATCCTATTCATGAGTCACAGACAACAGTACTTATTGTTTTTATGTCTGAGTAGTACTAGACTATACTAAAGGTGAATATATAATCTTTCTTTAGCCCTTCAAGAACTGAAGAACACTTAAGATTGTTTTTCTTTTCTTGCTTAATGTGATAATGAACACAGGACTGTAGATGCACATAAACAAACAAATGGATACCCATTCCATTGGATATATGTACAGTAGAACAATTGTTGGAGCCTATTGAAGGCTCATTTTTGATTTTTTGGTACTTTTAAGAGGGGTTTTCCATAATTATTTTAGAATGTATCTACATATATATGTGTTTTTGATTCATTAACATATTTTACTCTTGCCTCCAACCTCATTCTAAATACCCCAAATCAGGTCACTTGGTAAGTCCCTACCTTTATGTAGACAAAATAGATGTTAAGTAGACCTCTTTTTTCATAACTCCTGGTCCAAATAGTGCTCCCTGGACATGTAAAGAGTGGCCAATCTAACCATGGGCCATGCCTGGTGAAAAAACTCACTGTCCCTATTCCTTCTCTGAAGTCATCAACTTGTAATATCTCCTCGATTTTAGTGTGCCCTTGGATTCCCTACCCTATGTAGGAATGAAATGCTATCTCGCTAGTTCTTATACATATCTTATGCAGGTAACTGCAAATGGAATGATTTATCATTGATTGTGAAGGCCCTGTCATGTCTCAAGACATATTTTTGTTACAGTCCACTGCAGTATGGCTCTTGCAATCTTTCTAATTGTTCTTCAATGTCCTCTAATTCCTAGAATTGAGTGGCTATGATTTAGCCGTAACCAGTTAGACTTAGCACCTCCACAATCACTCATTCCCCTACTTTGACCAGTTGTAAGTATCTGTATTAACCACAATCCACTCTACAAAGAAACTCTTTGGCCAAAGGAGGCCTGAAAACTTCTCACAATGTAGGTCATGGGTTTTGCCTTGAGTACCTCAATTGAAGGCAAGTATGTATTGCTGAAGATACCACACTTTTTGAAAATAGGAACTGGTAGAATTGGCTGGTTTTGGCCTAGAATCCTACTCACATTTTTCAGAACGTGCTATGTAAGCAGACAAGGAAGAAAAAGCAATCAATATCATGCTTAGCTGCAATGTCCATGAAGCAAAATGATGGGCAGAACAAAATATCTCTAAGTTACAAGAGGTGACATTTATACTTTGGGGTAACCAATAGTGATATAGGTAGACGTAAAGCCCCACACAATAGTAGGGAATTCTATAACTGAATATGTAAACCTGATGGGTGATGCCATTCTGTAAATATGTTTCTATTATTGGTTAATGAAGTAAAGCACTGTTGGCCAATAGGAAAGCAAGACAGGCAAGACTAGGAGAAAAAGGAGGATTCAGGGGAGAGGTAGGTGGAGAGTCAACATGTAGGACCAAAGAAAGCAGAGATTCAGACACTCCTCTCCAGAAGGATAAAGCCACATGGAAATACTTAGATTGAAGTAGAAATGTGTTAATATTTGCAGACAGAGCCTAGTCAACCACAAAAACATAAATAATAGGCCAACAGCTTTTTTATATCTAATACAGCATCTCTGTGTATTATTTGTGGCTGGCACAGCTGTGAGACCAGGCTGGCAGGAAAACCTACTCATAACATAAACCTAGTCAACTACCCATTGCTGAGAGGCCACAGAAACTAGAAGAGAGTACATACTACTGCCAGATTCCTAAATTAAGATGATTTCTAACCTTTGCATTCTGAATATTTATCCTTATAACCACATACAAGTGTGCTGTCACTATTCATCAAACAAGTTTTTTCTCTGCAACAGATAGAGATAATTACAGGAAGTCACAATGGGTCAAAAGGAATAAACAACTTATTGGCTAACAAGCCATATTTGATACATCTTTAACATACCTCAATACATATTTCTTGGAAAATATTGTGGATGATGGGTAGACTTCCCATCAAAGTCAAGGAGTCAAAGGAGTGGGAACTTCTTTGAAACTGTGTCCTCCATACAAGAAAGAAAAGCTGCACCATGGAATCTCAACAATAAGATTGCCTAGAAATCACAATGACAGAACCGGTTGATATATCAATGTAATTGGGAGAAATCTCTAGGTGTCCAACCCTAGATGAACAACTCTGATAAAATGACTTCTGAGAGAAATTAAATTAGTCTTACTCAGGAATGAAGTCTTTAATTGGCAACCCAATAGAAAGTGGTTGGCTCAAAGTGTATGTGTTAGCATCAAATGAACTCATAAAGTTGGAAGCTTCTCATTCCCAACTGCCTGCTCCTAAATAAATAACCAGCTAAAACTACCCAAATACCTGACTCAGAGACTTAATTTGAACTATAAATGAGTGGTTTTTTTTATCAGCTAGCTCTGTCTTAATTATTAACCCATTTTTGTTAATCTAGGTATTTCCACTGTGGTCTTACCCAGAGCTGGCTGGCATCCTCATCTCTCCAGACTCTCCAACTTGACTCTTCTTACTACTTCCTCTTTCTTCCTCTTGTCTCCTAGGTCCCCCATCTCCTTTTCTTTTCCTATTGGCCAACAGTGCTTTATTCATTAACCAGTATGAGAAACATATTTACAGAATGACATCTCCCATTATCTCCTCTTTTCTGTTCATAAAAAGAAAGGGTTCTAACCTTAACATAGCAAAATATATCACACAACAGCTATCAAATATGAATCACAGTTAGCAATATGTAGTCCATTAACATTTAGCAAGATTTGAAGAAAGTATTCCATCATCTATCCTATCTTTGAGAGTCTAAAGTCTATGTAACTTATCTTTAATCCTAACTAAGGAAAGCTATAACCATAATTATATGTCTTCAACTCCCTCAAAGACCACAGAAGGATAAGAAATGACAGTGATATTCTTGCCTTCTCAGTCACCTGAAGTTCTTCTGTAATCTTCCATCTTCAGTCCATAGGCCATAGTGTGGCTTGCAGACTCTTCAGCAAAGTAGAGAAACTTTAAACTGTTTTCTTGTATTGAGCAGTTTGTCAGTCACTTTTCTCTGTGTCCTGCAGACTGTCTGGCAGACTCTTCCATGAAGCAGGAATTCTTTAGCAATGTCCATCTTGTACTAGCAGTCACTTTCCTGAGGGTCCTGAATGTCCAGTTTGTACAGCATAAAGTCAAATAGTCCAGACAAGATCAGTATCTTATCCAAATGGCTAGTCTTGCCATATTTGAAGCAAGCTCCACAACAAGTTTCTTCAATGTCCATCTTCCTTTCTGACGCAGATGGTGTTGCCAGGAGCATTTATGTCAAGAAAATCCCTAAACCATTTTAAATTCCATATTCTGTGGGTCTTTGAAAGGTTTAAGAAGAATGCCTATTCATCTCAAATACATCTTGAAAACCGAAGTAACTTAACCTCTAAATTTTGACTATCATATGTAACTATCTATAATCTGTACTGAGTTATACATTATATTTAAATGAGCTATATAAACACAATGCCTAAACAAGAGGAGAAATATACTTATCACAAAATTGACCTTAAATTGTATCAATATATGAAAATCCATTCCAAAACAAAGTATTTATATCTATACCATAATCCCATTTTTACCTTTAAAAAAGAGATTGGTTGTTGTCACTAACAATTTATAACCAAGCCCATTTAAATGAAAACAAACATTTATAAACAATATTTGGGAATATGGGCATCTTTCTCTTTCCAAACTGCTTCCTGCTGATAGGGGGTGCTGTCATGGGGATACTAAGAAAAATGAAGAAATCCTAGCTGTAGTCTGCAAGGCTGCCTTGTTCAGCTTACTACCCAACTCTTAAGTTTAAATTAATCCATATTTCTTATCTATGCCTTGACACATGGCTCATAGCTTATTACCTCATTTTTCTACATGCCCTGCTTCCTAGGTGGCTAGATGACATCTCCCTGAATTTTCCCTTATTCATTCCAGCTTCCTCAGTTTGATTGTACCACCTAACCTTACTCTGCCTTTCTATAGGCCAGTCAGCTTCTTTATTAACCAATGAGAGTGAAATACATATTCACAGTGTAAAGAATGATTATCCACAGCAGACTGAAGACGTGAAATTTATATATTTGAGTGTTAATGTCTCTCTCCCTCTCTGAGTAGCAATAACAATTAAAAAGTCAAAAGAGGATATGAATTTGAGGAAGCAATTGTGGCATCTTATACAGAGAGGGAGAGTTGGAGGGATCAGAGACAGTAGGGAATAATTAAAAGATGCTACTCTCATGAGACCTAAGAGCCAACATTAATCTATTGATACAGATAAGTATTCTGAAGTTAGCTTAATGATATGACCATTAAGCAAAATAATAGTATGTTCTCCAGTGAGGCCTATGACCACCTCTGCCACCAGTTATACCTCTTCTGGGCATATTTCCAAATGGATCTATATTTTAACACAGAGGTCATTTCTCCTCTGTTTTCATGGCTGATCTATGCATTGGCCTTTTTTACACTAGTGGCTATCAATAAAAAAAAAAAAAAAAACAAGAAACAAACGGTGATACTTCAGTGTTTCTGCTTTTATTTTTGTGATATCCATTGGTATGGAATCTTTTCATATGCCCATTGACTATTTCTGTAACTTCTTTTGAGTAGTACCTATTAGAGTGATTACCCATTTTTCAGTTAGGCTCTTTATTTACTTGCTCACTTGCTATGATCTTTTACCATTTCTATGCCTCTCCTCTAACAATCCTTTCTTTTTTTTTTTTTTTTTTTGAAACATGAAGTATTTATTTATTTATTTATTTTTATGCATATAGAGTATTTTTTATTTAATTTTATATAACAAAGTCCAATTAAATGAAAACAAACATTTATACACAATATTTGGGAATTTGGGCATGGTTCTTTCCAAACTACTTCCCTGCTGGTAAGGGGCGCTGTCTTGGGGGATTCGAAGAAGATTCAGATATCCTAGCTGTAGTCTGTAGGGCTGTTTTGTCAGCTGTTTGGAATGTAGGATCAGCTTGTACTCTGTTTCAGGCGGTCTGGTGTGATCAAACCACATTAGTCTGGAAGGAATCCACATCTTTTCATTTTCTGTGGAAACAAAAATGGAAATACTTTTCCCCAGTAACTTGTTCTTCAACTTAAATTTTGGAGTCAAAGCGTTTTTTTTTTTTTTTTTTATTATTTTACATGTCGATCCCAGTTCCCTCTCCCTCCCTCCCCTCCCTCCCCCCAAGCCCTCCCTCCTCCTTCCCTCCCCTTTTGCCCTCTCTACCCTCTCCCATGCACTCTAAACACCCTCCCCCTCCCAACCCCCCACCCCAATTCCATATGTAGGGAATGCCATCCAGTTGGGGTCATGTAGATCTGACAGGTCCTGTGAAGTAGGGACTAGGGCTTCTCTCCTATCTCTAGAATAAGGCAGTTATCCCTCCATGGGGGGGATATGTTTGCAAAGTCCTTTTGTGCACCAGGGATACATCCTGGCTCCACTGTCTGAGGTCTAACAATCTTTTCTATGATGTGCAGTTTGGAAATATTTCTCACTGTTTTAGGGATTGACTCTTTACAATACTAACTGTTAAACAGAAGCATTTTAGTATGATATAATTATATTTGTCACTATTTGCATCTGCTTTGTAGACTTGTGCAAAAACCATTTCCTTATTCCAATGTCCTACAATGTTTGCCGTAAATCTTCTTTTAGTAGTTTAGATCTTTTAAATCTTTTGTTTCTTTGCAGTTAGCTTTGTAACTAAAGAGAAATAGGGCTAGATTTCATTTTGCATCTACAAACATTTAACTATTTAATTACAACATTATCAAAATGAAATATTATGAAATTATTGAAAACTATTACTATACTGTACATTAAACTCTGTTTTATCACATGAAAGATTTAATTCTTCTCTGGTCATCTACCGCATAATGGATTAAAACAATTTCCAGAATGGTTCAAGAACCAAATTCCAGACTAAGGGTCAGTCCTTTCCATCAGCGAATCACATTTAAGTTCACTAGTTAAAATATAGTTATGATACTTACCTAGAATTATTTTGCTATTGAGAATACAATTTCAAACTATTTCTAACCATTATTCATCAGCAATAATTTATGCTTTCTGTTGGTATTGGATGCTTTCCCTCTCCCTCCTATCAAGAAAAAAATTCTATTTATAGGAACAATTTTCTAATTAATCACATTCCCAAGAAGAATGAACAAGAGACATTTGACAAAACTGCTAACCAAATATGATAGGTACAATAAACTACTGTTTCATTATTTTATGTTTATCTTCTTGAAGATGTGTAAAGTTACCCATCAATAATAACATTGCACCATTGTAAATAATAATCATAAATATAAATTATAATATTTTCATTTTTTCTAGAAGTCAGGTAAAATATATATAACATTAGAATTTACCTGTATTTAATACAATCTACTATGGAAGGCCTTTATTTTTAAGCATTCCTCTAACTTTTAAAATAGAACATATATCTATAGTTATATGTGATAATTGGGCATTGCTGAGAGAGGATAAGTTTCTGATTTTGAATAGTTTATGTATTTTTGTTACACTAATTGACTGGCTTTTGGGTATGTGTGTGCCATAGTATACATATGGAAGTCAGTTGGACAACTCCCTTTATCAAGAGAGTGCTGAGGATGGAACACACATATTCATACTAGACAGGAAGCACATTTTACCACTGGGTTATATCATCATTTCTATGTATTATTTTTTGTAATATATATATATGTATATATATATATATATACATATATATATATTGTATTATTTATAACTACTCTATTAATTTTCTTATTATAATCTCAAAACTTATTAACATATTTAGTCAAATATATTTATGTTTATACATTTAATTTATAATATTTAAAAAAATTTTTATGAATGCTTTTTATAGTTTCTGCCCATGATCTTGAAAATCTCTTTGTAAAGAAATGAAGGTAATTGGGGGACATGTGAGAAAGTATTTAATTTTTGATGAAATTTTAATACCATTTATTGGGCCATTTTAATTATCTACATTTCCAAATATTTTAGTAGCCAACCATGATTAGTAGTTTAAATAGATTTTACTAGGAGTAGTTGTTCCTATAACACAAAATATAGTTAGAAAACAAGAAATTATACTTTGAACAAAAGTTTTTTTTTTTTTATAATCTTTCTGTAAGAGCATTTTCTGAATTGAAATGTTTTGTAGTTGTGAAGTAAACTACTGATTTTTCAAATAAAATCCAGTGTCCTGCCTTATGTTATGGGCTTGTGACTTATCTTGACAATTAAAACACCTGTTTGTAGGAGTTACTTGACAGAACATACTCCAAATCTTAATAACTGGTGAAAATGAGAAGTTATCCAATAGTGACTTAATAACTATTTATGGCTTAGACTGTAGTTCCAAGAAAAATGTAGTTCTTCACATTCCTGGAACAGGGTTTAGAGCCTCACATGTACTAGGCTGTATTTCCATCCTAGAATGACCACAATGTTTCTCATAAATTGTCCCAAATCAATAAAAGGCCATAAATTGAAGGTTGTAAATAAAAATAAGTCAAACACTATAGAGCACTAGAAAGCTTATGTTTCAGCTCTGGGACTATCTGTAAATGGAGAAAAAGTCATTTACCTTATACAAAGTTAGGAACAAGTTAGTTATAGACATAATTTGAAACTTCTCTAATGAATCCACTAGTTATGCATATAAAATGAATAAATGACATTACTCTATTAGCAGATGTATGCAAAACTCTGATTGCCATCTACTTTTTTAAATGTTAAAGAGAAAAGTGAGGACTTTGTTTTATGTTTGCTGGTGCTGGCAAAAAAAGAAATGTTCCTTCTACAGAAAAAAAAAAAAAAACAGCTCTTTTACTTTCTGAAAGTGCAAAGTCTTATTAACATTGTGTATATAAAACATACAGAATTTAAAAGTGGTCTGAAACTTTATGTCTACGGAACTGTAAATAATAGATAATTGCACAATGCACAAATCATGCAGTGCAGGGTCTGTTAGCTTTCTATACTGTAACTATTTTTAAGGTGACTGAAAGATTTATGCATATTTTCTCTAACATTTTTATTTTGTCACAAGTTCTCATCTAAGGTTATAAGTACTTCTTTCAGTGAATAAAATCCTCCAAATTTGGAACCCTAAAATATATAGACACCCTTGTCAATGTTTTAATGGAAAAATATTAGAAATACCCTTGGCAAGCAATTACTCATTTATCTGTAGTTTTGAGATATTCCTAGTACCTGATGAAAACTCACTCTCTGGCATTTTCCAGTGCAGTCAGGAGTCAATGTAAAGCTAGGGGAAACTGTTACCCAACAGTCATCCTCATCAGCTGGGGGTGCTTATCCACAGGAAAAACCAGTTACAACCATAGCCACAAGCAAGAGAGTCATTTCTGAGGATTTAAATGGAAATGAAAACTTAAAAGGTGGGCATTTTCTTTGTGGATACCACATTTAAAAATATGCTTAACATAATAGTCCAATTTAAGAAAAATGCTATCATTACAATTTGTAAGATAGTAGCTTTTATTCTTAACTATACAGTAATCTCCCTGAATATAAAGCCAAATATTCCCAACTCCTAAATCTTAACACTGCAACCTCTTTATATTAAGTAAGCTTCCCCTCCCTCCTTGACTCTCCTGCATACCAAAGAGACACCATAAGGAGCCAAGAATCCTTCAGGATTATAACATACCATTAGAAACAATTTGAATACATATATTTTGGTAAATACCTAGAATCAGAAAATGCAACTACCTCTCAAAACTTACTTTAAATCTATAAATACATCATCATTAAATCTATAAATAAATCAACGTTCTGATTACAGCAAACAAAAAAGAAAGTTTAATGTCTTCATCCATTTTCCTTTTTCATTACAAGGTCAGTAGATGCAGAAAGGAAGTTATTTGGGCTTTTTAGTTTCCTGATTGTTTTAGATATATCAACTTCATGTTAGTGACTTCATTAATTCCGGTTTTGAAACTAATTTGCAAGTCTGACCTTTGCAATACTGAAGGTGACATGACGACAAATGAAGGAAGGGATTGGGGCAGACAAACTGAGCAGATCTCAAATTATATTTACATTCTTAAAGTTAGCTCATGAGCCATTCAACTGTTTAATAAAAATTTTAACTTGAAAGTAGCCATCAACTCCAAAGTGCTATGCCACACAGTGGCCACACTGGGGAAAAGCATAGCCTTACCCTTCTAACAGGCTCAATAGGAACCCCAGGAGGGCCTCAATTCAGAGGCCCATCACTGGTCTCTGCTTCTGTCCAGCCCTGACAGCAATGATGCCCCCCACACACACACACCCTGGAGATCTCAAGTGACTTCCATGGTATATTTTCACTTAAGAAACTAAATGAAGAGCATTAGAGATAGATTTTGCTTAAAAGAAATTTAAAAGAAATCCACATTGTAAGAGGACTCACTTCCTTTTTCAGAAATGCCCATTAATGCAATTGCCTAGGTAGTAGTGACTCTGCAGGGAGACTTTTAAAAGCAACATACTTGCGGGGATGCATCTGACATTTAGCACCAAAGGCACATCTCTTCAATGTGCTACAAAGGTAGTGAAAGCATTTAATTCACCATTTTGAATCTAGATATCTAGTCTACAGTTCAGATCAACCATGTCTAAGCCTGTTGATGCAGTTGGAGGGAAACTATGACATTAGCTGAAAAGCAGTCATAACCAACTTACCCTTAATGTATTTCTTGGACAACCAAAGTGCAAAAGTGCAGTTCTTAGAGGCAGGAATAATTGCCCTGCAAATCCTGTGAATCTTTACTTTTATTCACTACAAAAAATATAAGTATATTTTTGTATACTACATGTAGACAGGAATATGAAGTCACAGTTTCTTCTTGTAACAGATTAAGTCCTTTTAATCTCAATCACTTTTATAAATAATATAAGCTGGGGGGAGTTCTTTCTAACCTGAGAAGTGGTTTTCAGTGATTGGCCAAGTACTGGAATCACATGGCAGGGGAAAAGAACAAATGAAAATATTGCTGAACTTCATTTCCAGTTTTAATTTATCTTGTTTAGAGTAAGTCTGGGTAAAGAAAGCTAGTAATTTTCATGTGTGCCAAGAGAAGTGGTGGCTGGTATCACAAAACTTGCCCTTCTCAAAGTTTAATGTGTGTGTAAACATTTGGGGACCTTGAGAAATATGACTCTGAATGAAACCTGAGCCTCTGCATTTGTCACCAGTTCCCACATGATTGTGAGTAGCTTTTGGGCCACTTAATGCAGAAGGACACATGTTACTCAGCTCAGACAGAATCCTTAAAACACTCAAGAGGATTTACCTATACTCTCAAAAACACTATGTAGACAAGTAACCACTCTGCTTGGCCTCTCCATACACCACTTCTTCTCACTTGTGAATAAACTGTAGGTCATTAAATCTGCTTTGTGAGATGGTCTATGGAAAATTGTGCTGGGACTTTAAAATGTGTCACTGATAAAAACTGCACACTGGGATACTTCAAAGGAATAAACTGCTTACTGACGGCAACTCAAAAGGGTGCTATGTATGCATTGTTAGCCATCTACTGTGGCAATTCTCCACTCAATGCCTGCAAAAATGGCAATTGAGGCCTTTACTGTGATTGGACATACTCGTGACATTTATTCAAGGAGAGGATAAGCTGAAAGAAGAAACCGAAGAAAGAGCTGGTTATGCATATTGGCAGCTCACAGGTAGTTCTGTATACATAATGAAAGAATTTAACCTGAACTGCCATGTGCACACCCAAGGGGCCTGGAAGAAGCCAAGAGGCCAACTGATATCGCAGTTATGCTTTGGAAGTTTCAAATTCCTGACACTGTGTCAAATGCATCTCAGAATTTATCTCTTTGCTAAGGCACATTATTTAACTAATACATCATTAATAACTATATTTCTTATATTTCAAATCATGTGTTTCTATATGACTGAGATGCATTTTCTATAGAAAAATCTGAGTTTCAATATAGCACAACATTTCTAGTATTGCTACCTATGCCCTTCCTAGATTGTCTTCCATCTGTTATGGGGAATTCTGTGGAGTCGCAATTCACAGATTTGCATTGTGTAGCTGTAGCTTTCTTAATTAAAGACAAAGTGGTTTTTTTTTTCCTTTTTCAAAACTCCCACAGTTCACTACTACAGAGAATTGTGACTAAAGATCACACAGTGCTAAAGGTCATGATAGATGTTTCAAAGTGGTATGTTCAGCATATATAGAGTTGCTAAGGAGTTTTGTGAAGAAAATGAAGTATAAGTTGTTTCCAGAAGATGGAGAGGTGGAGTCTGTGGTTCAATGTGAAAAACAGGCTATGAAGGGCAATCAGAAAAGTGTGGAGGTTGTCAAGCTAAATGAGTACTCTTGGATGATGAGTCAAAAGCACCACAGTATCCCCATTAGGCAAAGGGACTGGCTGATGGATAAAGACAGTTCAAAGAAGAGCTCCTTTATAGAGATGTATTTGCCATCTCTCGGAGACTGCTCATGTGTCTGAATATTCTAAATAGCAGAATCAATCTCTCAACAAACATCTGATTTCCAGAATTATAATAACTTTTGTGAAATTCATTTTATTCACAACTCTGTTCAACTTCATTATGTAGGTGTTCTGATATGTATGGGCAAGCATAAGTAAGTACAAAATAGGTCTACATTCCCATCATCTGCTTCTAGGGGATAAATTTAGTAGTATTGGCGAATAAGAATGATAACACATAGCAGAGACTTCATTTCTTCAATTCCAAAAATTCTGAATTTCTGAATTTTAACAGGTTTAAGTATTTAAAGTATTTGGTACTGATATACACACTAAACCTTCCATGGCTGCAGAGATTTGGAATATTGCATCCCTAAAGAAATTATCCTGAGCTCATCATTAGTTGCTTTATCCCCAATTTATCTCCAACTTCTGTATCTGACCCAACATCCTTTCAGTTATCATATAAAAATTTTGGAAAGTATTACCTTAGCAAAGCACTATCCTCTACAAACCCCAAAGTTGAGAATACCATTTTCTTCTTTATTATTTGAGAATTTCGTAGTAGTATATAAAATGCTGTGGTAATATGCAATCTTTATTTTTCTTCTTCCAACTCTTGGCTAGGTCTTGACAATGACAATAAGTCTTCTTCACAAGTTTGTGTGTATGTGTGTGTGTGTGTTTTCCACATATATGTCCATATATATGTATATATAGATGTATATCTGCATATATACAACATACATACATATGTACATAAATACATCACTGTGTCCAAATAGTATTACATATATGTTCTTCATGGGGGGTAGAGCCATCGACAAGAGCATGAGTGGTCACAAACTCAAAGAAAACTGTCTACCTTTCCCCAAGATACCATCAACTCCTTTACCTTCACTTGAATAATTTTGAACAAATATTATGCACCAATAGTGTGTCATATTGTGAAGAAAGCAGGTTCATATAAGCCCCTCTTAGTCCTCCAACTCTTCCATTCTTTCCAGAAACTCATCCCCTCTATATCCCACAAGTTTTGTATGGAGGTGTTTGATATGGATGTCTCACTGAAGTTTGAGTACTCAAAAATCACTTAGCCTCAGCACTTTGACTAATCAGTCACATCAACACTGGGGAGTATACATTGAAAAAGACTTTCTCTGACCAAGCTGAGAGCAGTACAGCTCTATAGGTATAAGAATAACTATTAAGAACTCAATCTGACATAACCATTGAGCAAATTAACAATATGAGACCCATGGCATTCTTAGTGTTACAGTACCAAGCATGAAATTCCTTCTTTTGAAGCATGTCTCAAGTTCAATCAGAAAACATTTACCCCATAACAGCCTTGCATTTATTATACCAGTGAGCACATCCTGCCTTCAAAGTCAGTATTTAATTTTTAGGGTCCACAGAACTTTACAAGACCATTGATGTATTTTGTTACCCAGCAGCTGTCACATGGCAATTTTGACATAATACAAGCTAGCCAGGAAAGAGGATCTTCCTAGTCTTTTTTTTTTGAGATTGATTTCTTCATGCCTTGCAACCAAAGTGAAAGTAAGTGGTGTGTTCTGCATGAGGGTCTCACTGTATAATTATGATGGCCAACCAAAAGCAATGGCAATAACTTGTACTGTTTGGAGTAGAGGTGAGATTTACTCTAGGAGCTAATGTGTACCTAGAAATGTAATATTCATATAATAATTCATGTCTTCTGGGGGAACAACATTGTTTATCCAATACATTCTGAGACCACTATCAAAAAGATATTTCCTATTTTACTGTAGCAAGCTTGCCTACTGTATAGTTGGAAAATGCCTTGATTCCTGATTTTCTTTTCTTCTGTGACTAAAAAAAGTATGTTCTCCTCTATTCTTTCCCAGAGATGTACAAGGATGACCTCAACTATCAATCTAAGCAATAGTGGAGAGGGGCTGCCTTAAATGCCCTTACATGATAATGAGATTGCAGACTACCTTATATGCCATCCTAGAGCCTTCATCTAGTATCCGATTGAAGATGCAGATATAGACACCCACAGCTGAACACTGAGCCAAACTCTTGGAATCCAGTTGCAGATTCAATGGAGGAGTGATAAGCAAAGGGGTCAACACCAGGGTGGAGGGAATCCATACAAACTTCTGTCCTGAACAGGGGAAGCTCATCAACTCCAGTCTAATAGGCTGGGAAACCAGCACAAGACCAACCCAGATTCCCTGAGTGTGGGTGTTAGTTAGGAAGTCTGGGCAGTCTATGGGGCCTCTGATCAGGTTTTATCCCTAGTAAACAATTGGACTTTGGGAGCCCATTCCACAGAGGGATATTCCCTCAGCCTAGACACATGGGGGAGTGGAGGGCCTCACCCTCCCTGGTGAGCAGTATGGGGGTTCGTGAGGGGAGGGGACAGGGAGGGTGCAGGGAACTGGGATTGATATGTAAAACAAGCTTGTTTCAAATTTCAATTTAAAAAAGTTATATATAAAAAAGTATGTTTTCCACGTCTAAGCTGTAATATGTCATTCCAGGTACCCTGAGATCATGTTTCAGAATAGTAACCATCACTCTTGTTTGGCTAATATTAAACTGCATTATTACTGTCTTTGGAATGAAAACTTTGTTTCACATTATCAGTCTCAATAAAAGAGGCATCAAGAGGTAGTGTTCACATTTTATGGGAATAAAGAAAAAGGAGTACAACAAAACACAAAAAATCCTGGAATTGACCTCTGAGATAGATGGATCCATCACAGAGCTTCAGTCATCACCAGGATTCTTTTCGGTCTGTTTAAACTGTTACCACGTCTTTACAGTGTTTCTCAACCTTCGTAAGCTGCAGCCCATTAGTGTAGTTCCTCATGTTGTGGAGATCCACAACTATAAAATTATTTCAGTTCTACTTCTTAACTGTAACTATGAAACTTTTATGATTTTTTTTAAAGATGTATTTATTTATTATGTATTCTGTCTGCATGTAATGTGCAGGCCAGAAGAGGGTACCAGATCTCATGATAAATGATTGTGAGCCATCATGTGGTTGCTGGGAATTGAACCTAGGATTTCTGGAAGAGCAGCCATTGCTCTTAACTGCTGAGCCATGTCTCTGACCCCAAAAACTGATATGATTTTGATTAAATATCTAATAAGCCATGTGGGGTCATGTGTTGTGAACTGTTATTTTCGAGATTAAGAAGTCTCACTAAACTCAAGTGAGTTAAATATTTTATTGTGTTATACATTTATTATATAATAACACTTAGTAAAAAACTAGATTATACAATGTATGGACAATTTTTGATAGACTTTCAATGGAAGAAGACGGCCAGCATATAAATAATTAGCCTATTACATAATTTTCATGAAACTACAATTATGCTATGTTTTGAATACTAAAGGGATTTCTGAAAGTTGACCTAAGAAGGTATTCAAAGGTTGAGATTTTGTCACTAATTGTGTCATGGTGTCATGCAGACATGTACACACAATTTTCATATAGCTTATTATTTCAACTTGATTTCTTTGCAGTACATCCCTTTATTCAAAATAATTTGATTAACAACTTAAATTGGTTATTTGTCAAAAGTTATTTTTAATTTAAGTAAGTACTCCAGTTCAAATTCTTGAGTGACTTCTAGTATTAAGCGAGTTGTTTATTGTGTTATGCTACTAGAAGGAGCTTCAGTAAATAAGAGGGCTTCTGTTAAATCTGTTAGGCAAAATCAGCTCTCTTTCCATATCCTCAACATTCCTGCCATCAGGAGGAATAACAAAAATAGTTCAACTTCAACAGTTGAATGATAATGTTCCCTCTTCCTCATTGTAAGAAGCACATCAAATTTCTGACTTTTGTCTTCAACCTGAGTTTAAATCCTTGGTACTATTCTATAAGACACCTCAAAGGAAGAGATTGGGTGGTATTGTTTTGATTTCTAGCAAATAAGCCTCGCTGTAGTAGCTCAGCTAGGAGAGAGAAAACAAGCAAACAAGTACTCTGGGCAAGGTTAGGTAAAATCATGGTGGAACCCTTGATATAGCAAGCAGTTAGTGAAAATGTCAGAAGTAAGGCTTTGAGTAGAGAAAAAAATCAGCAATAGATGGATTTAGGGAAACTATCTGTGAGAAAAGCAGTATGGAACACAGAAGGCACTTGTAGATAGAATGCAAAGTTTCTAGCTCAGTAACAGCATTACCTTTCTGTGGGTCTGCTGATCCCAGGACTCATTTGATCAATTGGGTGGGTAGGTGTGATTGTGTGTGTGTGTGTGTTTGTGTGTTTGTGTGTTTGTGTGTGTGTGTGTGTGTGTGTGTGTGTGTGTGTGTGTGTGTTTGTAGAGTCTACCTCAAAACCCAGCTTCCATGAACATGCTGGCTGTAGAAAGTCCCACTTAATCTGAAGAGCAGGGACAACCCATTCATCTGCAGTGTATTTGTGGTACTATTCACAAAGAAGGGTCACAAAACTCTATCATCTTACCCCACTGCCATTAAGAAGAGTACCAGACTCCTCAAGAGATTGACTCTTCATGGGAGCCCTTCTATGTGAGGAGGAGTAGACTAGGGGTAGGCTTGGGAGGAGGAGAGAGAGAGTGGAAGAGAAAACTATAGTTGGGATGAAATGAAATAAAAAAATATAAAATGGGGAAAAAGAAGAGATGCACAGTGAAGTCCTCAGTGTTCTGAGGCCACAGCTACTTTGCTTCCCTCTACCTCTCCAGTAGCACTTGGAAGAAACCAGTCAGACCCTTCACAGTCCCAGCATTACCCTTGAGTCTCCAGTGACTTGGTGACCAGAAGATTCATAAGAGACTGACTAGGGTAACAGGCTGCAGTTAACTGGGTCTCCTGACCCTGAGGTACTTCTGGCCTCAAGTTTGTCTGATCCTTTAACATCTCTAAGCAAAAGGCCCAGACTTGCCTTCCTCATTTGGAAAAATTAACACTCATAAGCCCTTTCTGTATTAGTAACTTTCCCCAATCATTCACTCTGTATTTGCTTTCTTTGATATATATATATATATATATATATATATATATATATATATATAAAATATATCATATTATATATATGTATATACATATATATGTATGAATGTAAGTATGTATGGTGTGTGTATGTGTGTGAATATATAATACATGTTAAAATACATATTTATTTCAAATTCATTTGCTAAATTCATTATATATATATATATATTCATTTTCTGTAGTGATCTTTTGTTTGTACTGTACCAAATAAAGCTTTCCTGAAGAGTAGCATATAGAGTTAGCCACACTAGTTACTCATAGAGGCCAGATAGGGTGGTACACACCTTTAAACCTCTGGAGACAGAGGTACATGGATCTCTGTGAGTTCAAGGGCACCCTGGGCTACATGAGATTGAATCAATCTAAAAGAGAAACAGAGTTCACATCTTTGGTCCAGCACTTGGGATCACTTGCCTTTAATCCCACTACTAAGGAAGTGGAGACAGGAAGGGATATAGCTGGGCAGAGAGACGAATAATAGGTAGAAGGAGACAAGAGCTCAAAGCATTCAGTCTGAGGATTCGTAGAGGCAGGAAGGCCCCTTTGGTCTGAGGATTCAGTAGAGGTAAGAACTAGTGACTGGATGCTTTATTTCTCTGATCTTTCAGCATTAACCATTGACAGCTGACTCCAGGTGTTTATTATTAAGATCAACTGGAATTTGCACTACAATTTCCAAATTCTATGACAAACGTTTCAAATGCCCATAATTCTCATCCAGGTCAATATTTTCTGTCTTATTCTCTCACCCCTTAACCAAGTATAGAAATGTTAAATTTATTTTATCAACAAAACAATAAAACTCCTTCATAATAAAAATATACCCAGCCAAATTCTATAGATAAATGAATGAAGTACTTGAAAAGCAGTTGATGGATGTCAAATCAGCTAGTTGTGTTCCTTTCTACATTTTTCATTTCCCTTTATAGGTTGATGAAGTTCCATACATGTCTGCATGTATTTTACTTATTATATGAAGCCTGGCATATTGTGTACTTCAGTTATACTCACATTAAGAGATGAAAATATATATTATACCCCAACACATAAATACTTTCCTTTTATATGTTTGTATTTTGCAGAGATCAGGGACAGGTCCATTTTGTATGCCCATTTTTGATTCTCTTAAATTCATTATATTTTGGATAATTCACTTTGGATGTCTGGGAAGTTAAAACTTTATCTTCTACAAAAGGTACTTAGATTGGCATAAGTAATGTCTGTCCAAATTACAAGCAAATATTTATTATCCACCATCTGTAGTATCTCCAAACATTGCTATAATCAATTCTTTGAAAGGGGGATTTTTATACTTCCACCAAGATTGACATTTTTAAAATCCCAATGCACACATAGCAAACAAGTCTGTATATATATACAGTGATGAGCTCTAAGCAGAGGGGAAGTACAGAATGTGGTTGAGAAGGTCATCTCAGGTAATCATATATATAAATATATGCATATGTATGTATATATTACATTCCATATTTGGTGGAATAGGATTTTTTTTAAAGATAGGTTTTTAAGTAAACTTGGGAAATAATAATTGGATTGTGTCTAAAATTAAATCTCTTGATATTCATTTCCCCAAATCTAGGAGCTACTCAATTGCTTGAAACATAATATGTATTCAATAAATATTTATTGAGTCTCTGCTGAAAGATGTGTTCTCTCAATTCTATGGTAAAGTGAATCACCAGTAAATACTATGTAAAGAGATCTTTTAGTGTTCACAGCATTGCTTTTTCAACATGCATTTGAAGAAAAAGAAATATTTATGAGTGAAGCCAGACTAGATTCAGTTCTCATATGCCAGTGTTACATAAAAGATATGCCAAGGCTTATTATAGGATAGGTCCCTGAAAATAAATATTAATAATTCCCTTTCTGGAGGAATTGATCCCAGATATGCTTGAGGCTATACTGAGCTAACCATCACCCCATTCTATGTAGAATATAGAGCAACATTGACTTTGGGATTGGAGCTATGCCAGCTCTTCAGAGCCTGGCTCTGTCTGCATCACTGACTTTTTGAATTATGGTCAGTACCTTTGCCCATTTAAAATGATCCACTCTGTTTTCAGTTGTTGCATGCCAGCAGTTCCCTCTGCTATTGTTTCCCAGCAGGGCAAGGCAATGTAGCACCACTTACAATGTAGGGGTTTGTCGACATTGTCAGCTCACCATATTTATGAAGAAGAACATTTGTAAAGATGAAATACAGCCAAAGTATGTCATTTCCTGGCTGCCTTTTCCATAACTGTCATTTCTTTGGCTTGAAGAAGACAATACTTACTTTCCTAGGAGCAATGCAAGCCTTCATTCAGAGTGAATTCTAGAAATGGATTTACATTTTCACACTAAACAGACTTTGTGTCTTAAGACTATCAAAATCAATAAAAATTAGAAGAGAGAAAAATAAGAAAATGTTAAGAAATGTGGAGTCTGTGTGTGTATGTGTGTGTGTGTCTTTTTAAACTCAGTGGATCTAAAAGTCATCCAGGCAGTTCCTATGTTTGAGATAGAGGTCAATTAAAAATACACTGTCTATGTTTGCATGCAAACACATTCTGAATTCCTTTCTGCAAAATGTTGTGACATTAATGTGGAATTTGCAACATGGACCTAAAATGGTTTAAAGACACTTAAGAAAGTGCTCAGCATCCTTAGCCATCAGAGAAATGCAAATCAAAACAACTCTCAGAGACCATCTTACTCCTGTTAGAATGACTAAAATTGAAAACACCAAAGACAGTTTATATTGGAGAGGATACACGTGTCCACTATTGGTGGGAGTACAGCCACTTTGGAAATCAATATGGCAGTTCCTCAGGAAAATATGAATCACTCCACCTCAAGATCCACTAATTCCACTCTTGAGACACATACCCAAAAGACACACATTCATACAAGGACATTTGTTCAACTATGTTCATAACGGCATTATTTGTAATAGCCATAACCTGGAAGCAACCTAAATGCCTCTCAACTGAAGAATGGATGGAGAAAATTTGGTACATTTACATAATGAATTACTACTCAGTGGGGAAAAAAAATGGAATCTTGAAATTCGCTGGCAAATGGATTGAACTAGAAGAAACCAACCTGAGTGAGGTAACTCAGTCACAAAAAGACAAACACGGTATGCACTCACTCATGTATGGCTTTTAGACATAGAGCAAAGGATTACCAGCCTACAATCCACACTGCCAAAAAAGCTAGGAAACAAGAAGGACCCTCAAAGAGATATACATTGTCTATGGAGAAGGGGAAAGGGACAAGATCTCACAAGCAAATTGGGAGCATGTTGGGGGGAGTTAGGGAGAAGAGGAGGGGAGAGGTGGGCATAACAGAGCAGGAAGATTGAGTCAGGGAAAGAATAGAGGAGAGCGAGAAAAGAGATACTATAATAGAAAAAGACATTAAAGGTTTTGAAGAAATCGACAAGGATGACCCCAACTAACAAAGTACAACCTTAGATGTCATTCTTCAGGTGACCCCTCCCTCCCTCCCTTTCTTCTTTCTTCCTTTCTCTTTCTTTCCTTCTTTCTGTTATTTGAGAGAGGGTCTCTCAAAGCTCAGAACTAGCTAAGTATGCAAGCTGGCTGATAAGGAAGCCCCATATTTTTGCATGTTTCTACTTCCAAAGAGTTAAGATTGCCAGTATATGTGACTGTCTCCAATATTTTCACATGAATTCTTAGAATCTGTCTCAGGTACTCATGTTTGCAAAGCAAGCACAGCACCAGATTTTAGTCCTAGGCAAAACAGGACATTGTTTTTTTGTTTTTTGTTTTTGTTTTTGTTTTTTGTTTTTTGTTTTGTTTTGTTTTTTTTTTTTTTTTGGTGGACCTTTCAGCAGTTTAGTTAGAAAGGTTTGAAAATATAAAAGGAGTTACCGTGTTTGTCTGTATAAAGGGAGCTTCCCTTACACAAAAAAGGAAATTTTACCACTTTGAAAATGAGCTCCATTTAATTTAAGTTAAAATTATGATAATTCTGCTTTGCTAAAAAAGTGACATTTGGCTACTTTTTAAGGATTCTTGTGTAATTTTTCTTTGACATAATCTACTTTTATGTCAGGTTTGCATTATTTAGAAAAAAATCTAAGAATATACAGATGATATAGGACAATAAAATTGAAAATAAAAGCACTAATTATTATATATGTATATATATATATATATATATATGTCCATATACACATACATATGTGTGTGTGTGTGTGTGTGTGTGTGTGTGTGTGTGTGTGTGTGTGTGCGTGTGTGTGTGTTTTAATCAAAAAATATCTCAATGAATATCTGGCATTTTAGCTTGATTTGTTACTGCACTATAATAAACTATGGTTTCATATCACTCATAAACAAGTGGATTAAAACTGTATTGCAATTTGCTTAATTGGTAGCAAATCAAAAATTATGCTCTACTGGACAGGTTGTTAACAGTTTGTAACAAAGGAAGAAAAGTGTCATCTCTAGCAAATCCAACAAGTCCCTTTATAATGTGATCCCTATCATGGCAAGTAGATAGGCTTAAATGTCAAGATGAATAATTAGGAAACATGAGTCTGATCTGTGATCACTCTGAACATGCTCTATTGAGATACTGTACATTTCTGACTGAAATTTTGAATTTTTAAATCAACTTTTAAGAAAAAGTGCTAATGAAAAGAGACGTTTTACCTACCATCAAAAGGAGAAGTAACTATTCATGAACAAAAGCCACATTTCTATAATGAAAATTCAAATTTGTATCCACTTTGAAATGTAATTTGAAAGGCAAGTAGCTGAATTGAACATGGTCATATTCAAGTTGGATTTTTTGACCCCTTTTTACATCAAACATATGTGCAAAGAATTCTTAATTTTTTTTTTCTAAATTGAGTGAAGTCATGCACTTACCATCAAATTGTATAGCACTGGTTGTTGAAATTAGGCTTTTAAATGTATAAAGCACACATGCACAATACACACACACACAATCTATCTTTATTTCTTTGTCAACATAAACAAAAAAAAAGTAAAGCAATTTTTTTTAAACATTTTACTTGAATCAATGTCAAAGAGCTACTAGGAAGTGGCAAATACTTCATATGTAAATATCACTATTTACAAATTTGCCTAGTATTTAATTTTAAAACTATTCTATACATACTGATGGTAGAGAATAGAAATGTGATAATCAACTGAATGACAAATGAAAATCCAACAAAATATTTAAACTTATTGAGTAATTTAAAAAATGGTATTCATTAAAGAAGCCAATGTAACTGTGAGATGTGTTATACGCCTTCCGACATGCTTTGTCACATGCCTCTAAATAGACAAATACCAGTTTGTATATGGAGTGTTGGCTACACTCATCCATTGGTGCTAGCTCACTACTGCTAACATGGGTCTGTCTTATTTCATCTGATCAGCTTTTAAAGGGTGTCATGGTTTCTTCAACTACTATGACCAAGAGAGATGCTTGAGATCTTCTATTTCAAACTAAAGATACCCTTAAAATTTTTCAAGAAAATATACTTAAATATATTATAGGTGAATATTTTCATAATCTACAGCTTTGCAAAGGTACAGTCTAATCAGGTCTTCTGGTGTGAACACATCTAACATCTGAATCTGAATCATGTGAGGTCCTAAACAAATACTTAGAAGGAGCTTCTTATATTCAGGGTATAAATTACTTTTCTGGGTAAAATCTAGTCATCAACAAGTTTTGAAACCACTTTATATTACTAAAATGCACAACATATGTGATAGAATTGAGGCTCACTGATCCACATAGAATTTAGGAATAACAGTCACTAAGAGAGACAGCAAAATACAAATGAAGAATGCAACAAATAAGTGATGACCAATTTCAAAATCATAACACATTTTAATATTGCCAGCTGATTTGCACGTGTAAGTTGAGAAATATTTTTTCATGTTTACTAAATCATTATGCATACATATTTATAATTTTAAATTAAAATTCCTTTGAATTTTGGTGGCATTTGGGGTTATTAGAAAGCACACTAAATGTGCTCCACAATATTCCTGTAGTCCTTGTATCATTACTTCTGTTTTTACAAATGGAAAAAAAACAGGTATAAAAAGCTGAGGTATTGACCCACAGACACAAATCTAATAAATACAAAAGCAAGAGGGGATACTAATTTTTAATTTTCTTTGTTAACAAATTTTTTCATAAGGGTAGAGAAAGGCAAAATATTACTGTAAAACTGAGAATTTAGTGCGGTCTGTTTTAAACAGCTGTCTCTTTAATTGTCATTTAAAGAATATATTTGGAAGCTTCTGTGTCTAGTTACCATGGCAGCTGGAGGGACTTTGGCAAAGTGCAGGACTAGGAGATTCTGTTGTGGATACAGAACAAGACATTACATTCTAGAGGACTCCAGAGCTGCCTGAGATCAGAGCAAACAGAGTAAAGAACCATGTAAACACTCCTGGGGTTGATACTCAAGTGTGTAGCATGGAAAGAAATGAATCAAACTGAGACAAGAAAAGAAAAAACAGGTCAATACATAATTTTTGGAAGAGCTTAAAATAAAAGTAGTATAACTCCACAGTTCTGGCACCTCAGTTTCCCTATACCCCTAAAGAAATCAGAAAATAGTAATTGGTAAAGGAAAATGTTTATATTCATAGTTTTGCCAAACCTTAGAGAGAAAATATAATTTCTGTGCCTATAAATGCTGTTTTAATTTCATTTCCTGTTGCTATGATAGAATACCCTGTCAAAGAAACATAAAAGAATGGATATTTACACTAAGGCTAAAATGGAAAACAATGACAATCTTCAAGTGGAAGGATTTTCAAGGCAAAGTACTACATAGGAATGTTAATTGAAAATATGATTTTACGAAAGAATTGAATGCCAAAAACAAAACAAAGAAAGAAATGAAGGTCAGTCACGATGCAGTGTTAAGTTTCATAGGGAAAAGTATGATAAGTGTGGGCTCAGAAGAAACATAGAAGAGCAAGGATTCTGAGGTGAAAAAATGGAAAACATTTCATAAATAACTGAAAATTAAGATGGAAACTATTATAGAGATAACACAGAGATGTCAGCATAAGAACATCCTGCGTGTCTTCTCAGGTCTTGAACATGTTCTGTGGTGTAAACTTCTTTTGATACCAGGCAGTGGAGGTGTATGCCTTTAATCCCAGCACACAGGAGACAAAGGAGTGTGGATTTCTGAGTTCAAGGACAGTCTTGTCTACAAGGGCTAGTTCCAGGACAGGCCCCAAAGCTATGCAGAGAAACTCTGCCTGCCTCAAAAAACAAAAATAAAACAAACAAACAAACAAAAACTTCCTTCAACATCTTGCACTGGCTATGATTTCCCTTTGCAATGTTGTCAATTATTTAAAATGCTTGTCTTAGTTTGTATTTTCATAGTAGATTTTTTTAATTTCTTCATCTGAAAAATGTCTGCTCGATTTATTTATCCCATGATCAAGTAGATGTAAATCCAAACTACATTTCAAGTCTAACTCATCACAGAGTGGCCACCAAGAAAACAAAACATGTAAGTAAGGACTGAGGGGGTGGGGGTTATCAGCTTCTGGGAACTGGAGGGAACATAATTCGTCCAGTCTATATGAAAATCTGTAGGAAGGCTGCTCAAAAATCAAAAGATTGCACTATCATTTGACCCAAGTCTTCCATATCTGGTTATATGCACCAAGGGATCTAACTCAACAGGCCACAGAGATACCTGTATATCCATAACAGGAATGAGTAATAGAATCAGCCTTCAAGTTCATGAACAGACTAATAGATAAAGACAATATGTCATATATACATATATTATATGTATGTGCACATATATATGTATATATACATATATAATTTGTATATCATTGTATTAACTTTCAAAAAATAAATAAATTATAATTTTCCAGAAAATATCAGCAATTGAGATCATCATATTAAACCAAGCTACCAAGACTTTTAAGGACAAATATCACATTTATTCTTTCTGATGTGTAGTTTATATGGTATACAAGGGACAATATTAAGGATATGGAAGTGTGTAAAGAATGAATGTGGGCAACAGGAAGGATACATGTGAAAGTTATCTTTAATTGTCACATTGACACATCAGGTTTGTCTGTGTTGGGTCAACCTGTGCACGTGTCTGTGTGGATTGTTCTGAGTTAAAGATGTGAGAAGTCTAGCCCACTGTTCGCAGATACTCCACAGGGTATCTGGAGCTGTATAAAGTAGATAAATTGACTTGACCACAAACAAGCCAGTGAATGAACATTTACATGTATATTCTTCTCTGACTTTTACTGTGAATTTGACTGGATACTTCAAGCTCCTGCCACTGTGACTTCATTGCAATGACAGAGTATAAACTAAAACTGCAAGCTAAAATAAACCCTTTTCCCCAAGTTGTATTGTGAGGGTATTTTATGAACAGAAATGAAACAAGGACATAAATTAAAACTGAGGAACTAGAATGATTGCTTGATAAGCCAGACATGTTTTAGTTTTTATTTTTCTTCCTTAGGATTATTTTGTGGAAGAGTTTGAAACATTGGGTATTCCTGTGATATTTTGGATAAGATTCTGCATGTATGATCTCACTAGAAGCAATTACGATTCTTTAAGAGGTCAGAACCACTAAAGGAATCCTTCTGTTCACAGAGACCTAAGAACATGATTTCTTGGAGATTAGTATACTGAAACTAATACAGCTGTGGTCCAATAGGCATAGTCTATATCGTGAGTTGGAATCAGGAACTTGACAATGGAAGCATCATCTACATCATACAGATTTGAATATGTGAAATATAAAACAGAGACATGATATCGTTTAGCAGGGTGGGGGTTTCTCTGAACAGTTCTTGGCAGGCTATTGCTAAAAGTAATGGCTCAATTGCAATGGAGACTCAAAAATGTTGGAATGCAAGGAATGAGATATATCCACAATTGGGAGTTGCAGGAGTAGAGTGGAGTTCATAAAGAAGTTATGTGTTACACATGGAACAACAGCTGTATGTTAATGGAAACCCAAACCCTTTGGAGCTAAGACTACTTTGTGAGGCCTACAAGCTAAAAATTGGAGTTACAAGATTTGGTATTTGCCATAATATATTTTGTTTTGATTGTTCCTTGTGATATACTGCCTCTTCTATGTTTTAAAAAAAAGTTTTCACTATGCCATTATATATGGGAAGTATGTAGCCTGTCTTTTTACTTCACGGGAGCTTGAAGTTGGAAGACTGGACTTTTATTTTTTTTAAGGTTTTTAAATTATTTTATTTTTTTACATACCAAATACAGTTCCCCCCGCCCCACCCCCATCACATGCCCATTCACTCCTCAGTAAGAGTAAGTCCTACCATGGGGAGTCAACAATCCCCCCCAACCACTTCATCATTATGGCTGAGCAAGGCATCCCACCAAATGACACAGGTTTCAAAAAGCCAGATCATACACTTGGGATAGATTCTATTCCCCTACCAGGGGTCCTACAAACAGAAAAGGCTACAAAATTGTTACCCACATATGTAAAATAAATATTACTGAACCTTAAATCTCACATCAAACCCCATACACTAATATTTGGAGACTTTGACTTTGGACTTTTAACATTTGAGAATTTTTTTTTTAATTGGGAACTGTAAATTTGGATCATCTTGTACTTAGATAAATCTGATACTTTAAGGACAATGGGTGGAGAGTTATGGTTTTAAAGTGACATATTTGTACATCTAGTTAAGAAGGCTGAGTCTGTGATGGCTAGGTTTGTTAATGACACAACCTCACATTACCTAAGAAAGTCTTGCTGGCAGGTTGTCTAATTGGGTTGGTCTGTAAGAATATCTATGGGAAATTCTGTTAAGTTAAGGGATATAGAAAGACCTAAACCATTATAGGCCTCATCATACTTTAGACTGGGAATTCTTACTATATAAGAGTATAGAAACTGAGCTGAACACAAGCAAGCAAGCAAGCAAACAGTATTTTCCTTTCTTGAATGTAGATGTGATGAAACTAGTTGCTTTGAATTCTTCACTTTACTTCCATACAAGGATGGACGTTTACCTGGAGGTCATGAGCTCTTTCTAAGTCACTTTCCCTTGTAGGTAAAAATGATACCAGGACAGAGCATATACTTTTATACTTCTGTTTGGTTTTGTTGTAAGGACAGGGTTTTGTTGTATAGGAATGTTGGATTTTTTTTTCAAAAGTCTTTTAATTTGTTTTGGATTTTTATTTGATTGAGAATTTTTGTAAGTCTATAATTTCTTTTTGTTATTGAGTCTGTATAATTTCTAGTTGAGGTTAACATGGATTTATAAAAAAAATTTGAAAGTGTTCATTTAGTTTTTATTTTGTAGAATAATTTTAAGAATTTAATTTAGGGGTTTTTTTTGAAAATCTGGTTGATTGCTGTAATGAATCTATCAGGCTCTGGCCATTTTTTGGTTATGACATATATTAATTACTGTTTTAATATCACTAGAGGTCATAGTCTATTTAAACTTTATTTTAGTTTAATTTTGGTAGGTCATATATTCAAGAAATTTATCCATTTCTTTTATGTTTTCCTGTTTGTTGGAATACAGATTTTTAAAGTGTAACCTGATGATTCAGAATTTCCTCCTTATCGGTCATAATATCTCAATTTTCAATCCTACATTTGTTAGTTTGGATTGGTTTTCTTTCTGTGTAGTTAATTTTACTAAAGGTTCCCCAACTTTTGTGGCATTCTGAAGATCCAACTTTATTGATTCTTTGTGTCTTGTGGTTTTGATTAGTTGTTTTTATTTCATTGATTTCAGCCCTGAGTTTGATTATGTTTTTAGTCTACTCTTTTACTTTACATTATTTTTTCTTCTTTTCAAATCTTTCATTAAGTTATTAATATGTGATCTCTCTAGCTGTATGATGCATGCACTTGATGCTAAAAATTGTCCATTACAACTGCTTTTTTGTGTCCCATAGGCTTGGACACATTATGTTTTTATTTTCATTTAACTCTAAATATTTTTTTTTTAATTTCGTTCTTTACTATGTTGCTTCACCTTTCATTCAGGAAGTAATTATTCTGCTTCCATAAGTTTTATACTTCTGACATACCTATTATTGTGTATAGATGGCTTTAATCCATTAAAGTCAGATAGGATGCAGGACCTTATTTCAATTTTCCTATCTCTGCTTTGACATGCTTTCTGTCCTAATATGTTGTTAACATTGAAGAAAGTTCAGTCAGTGGGCTGTTACAAAAAGAATATATTCTTTATTCTTTAGAGAGAATGTTTTATAAATGTCTGTTATGTCCATTGGTTAATGATGTTACTTAGCTAATGGGGGATGTTCCATCTGTATAGATCTTTCTTTTTATTGGTTGATGACTGAAACACTATTTGGCCAATAGAGGAAGGAAGATAGGTGGGACTAGGAGCCAAGGAGAATTCTGGGAAAGGTGGGTAGAGAGGCACCACAGAGGACACCATGTAGCTGCCAAAGGAGTAACAAGTCCTGGCATTCTCTGGTAAGCCAGGTTCACATGGGTTAACAATTAAGACAGAGCTAGACAATAAGAAGCCCTAGCCATCAACCAACAGTTTTATAATTAAAATGGCATCTCTGTGTTTATTTGGGGCAAAGCAGCTATGTGTCCAGGCTGAAAAGAAATTCCAGCAGCATTTAGTTGCATTCTTTTTCTGGTTTTTGTGTTCTTTGTCTGTTTGTTTGTTGTTTTTTCTGGATAACCTCTCTATTGGTGACAGCAAGATACTGAAATCATCCACTATTATTACACTGAAGTCAATGTGTGATTTTAGCTATAGAAGTGTTTCTTTAAAAATCTTGTCTTCACTTTACAAGTGTTCAGAACTGTAATATTTTCCTGGTGGATTTTTCTTTTAATGATTATGTAATGTCCTTGCCTATCTCCTCTGATTAGTTTTTTTTGTGAAATGTATTTTGTCAGATATTAAAATAACTATACAAGTTTACTTCTTGTGTCCATTTGTTTAGAATACCTTTCTCCAGCCTTTTATTCTAAGGTTGTGTCTACTCTTGTTGGTTATGTATGTTTCTTAGAAACAGCTGAAAGATGGAGCCTTCTTTCTAATATAACCTATTAGTGCTTTTTTATTGGGAAAGATAATACCATTAATAGTGAGAATTAATAAGCAGTAATTACTAATTCCTGGTGTTCTGCTATTGTAGTGTGTGGATTTCTCCACCCTCCCTTTCTGAGTAATTATTCTGAGATATTTACTCTTTGAATCCTCTTGGGAATAGGTAACCCCTTAGTATCGCAGTTTTCCTTCTAATTAGTATGTTATGAAGACCTGATTGGTAGTTGAAAAGCACATGAATTAAATTTTATAATGAAATGGGATTTTCTTATGTCAGTTGTTAATAATTCTACAACAGCTAGTAGGCCTTTCTATCTTGTATAATATTCATGCAGCCATTTCTTGCTTTTAGAGCATCCACGGAAAATTCAAGTGTTTTAATGACTTGGCCCTTATATGTGACTTAGACTTTTTCCCTTGCAGATTTTAATGATTATTCTTTGTCTTATGCATATAGGGTTTGATTATTTAGGTGTCATTATTTTCTCTTCTGGTTCTGTCTATTGGTGTTCCTTATATTCCTATACTTTGACAATCATCTCTCTCTCTCTCTTTCTCTCTCTTACTCTCTCTCTAAAATTGAGGAAATATCTCTGTCTTTTCCCTAGGTTTCTTCTCCTTCCTCTATAACTATCATTCACAGATTTGGTCTGTCCTTAGTATTCCAGATTTTCAGTATGTTCTGAAATTTTATATTAAAAGTTTTCTTTGACTGAATTATTCTTTATTTCTACCTTGTCATTCTTTTTTTCAAATTTAAATAAAAGTGATCTTATTTTACATACCATTCCTAGTTCCCTGTTCCTCCTGTCCTCCCATGCATCTCTCCAAAACCCATCCCATTCCCGATCCATTCCCCAGGGAGGGCGAGACTTCCCATGGGGGATCAAGAACTCTGTCACATCATTTGGGGCAGGACCTAGATGCTCCCACATGTATCTAGGCTAAGAGAGTATCCCTCCATAGGGAATGTGCTCCCACAAGTCAATGCACTAGGGATAAATATTGGTTCCACTGCCAGAGTTCCCTGTCTACCTTGGTTTTTGTTTGTATATTTTATATATTAACTTATTTTTTATTTTTATTTTATATATCGATTCCGGGTTCCCTCTCCCTCCCTCCCTCCTACTTTCTCTCTCTCCTACCCTCTCATGCCCCCAGGCCACCTTCCCCTCCCATCCCCCCCCACATGTAGGCTAATGTCCTCCAGGAGAGGTCATCTAAATCTGTCAAGTCATTTGGAATAGGGACTAGTTCTTCTCTCCTGTCTCTAGGTTAAAGGAGTATCCCTACATGGGGGATGAGCACCCAAAATCTTTTTGTGCACCAGGCATATATCCTGGTTCCACTGTCAGAGGTCCCTTAGACTGCCAAGGCCTTCTAGCTGAGACCCATGTTCAGGAGGTCTGAGTCAGTCCCATGCTGGGTCCCCAGCTATCACTCTGAGGGCCCATTAGCTCCCCCTTGTTAAGGTCAGCTGTCTCTATGTGTTTCTGTAGCCTGATCTTGTCCTCCCTCTCTGCATCTGGATTCCAGTTCAGCTCAGTGTTTAGCTGCGGGTGTCTGCTTCTGTTTCCATCAGTTACTAGGTGAGGTCTCCATGATGGTGGATAAGCTAGTTGTCGAAATCATTATCAGGGAAGGGCATTTATAGTAGCCTTTCCACTGTTGCTCAAATTGTTAATTGGGGTCAGTCTTGTAGGTATCTGGACATTTGTTTAGCTTTAGTTTTCTCTTCAAACCTATAATGGCTCCCTCTTTTCTCTCTCCCTCCACCCTCCCCCCTTTCTATTTTCTCTTGTCTTTTCCTCCCCTGACTTAATCTTCCTACTCCCACGTACTTTCCTCTCTTCCCCTCCTAGTTCCCTCCTTGCTCTCTGCTGTCTACCTTGTTTTTAAGATATGAAATGCACTCTTCCTTGTTTTTAATATGTTGTTAGGCTTACCCTCTTATTTTCTTTGTTTAACATCAAGAGATTTTCATTTCAAGTTTGACTTTTCTTTACAAAATATAGTTATAATTACTAAAAGACTACTTTCATGTCTTAAATTATTTTCCTTGTTTTATGTAACTATTTTTTTGTCCTCATACTCTTTATAAGGCATTGATTCATATCCTCCTTAAAGTCATTAAACATAATCATTACTTTAATTTTGAAGTAATTACTTGCCTTTCTTAGACCCAATTATGATAGGGTTGTTGATTTCTGGAGGAAGCATATTGTCTAAGATGTGAATGTTTGTGATTTGTACAGGGATATAGGAATCTGCCATTATATTTGTTATGGTTCTTGATTTAGGTGTTTGATGTTATCTTTCCTGATTGAGTGTTTAGTTCATTAATTGCATTTTCCCAGTAAGGATCCTACAAGTGTGGAAGTTGTAGGTTTCTTGGTAAAGAATGGTTCTGTGGAAGAATGGGGAAATCCCTATAGTTGGAGATGTTATAGAGTAAATGATTGGGTCCTAATCAAGTGTATTAGTGGTATGGTCCCTGGTAGATAGTTTTTTAAATGTGTCTATGCCTCCCCAAAAGTGTGGCAGCTGCAGGTATCTGTTAAAGAGAATTTCTGAAGTTCTGTGGAGAGTCACAAAATATGGAGATGATTTATGTAGAATGGCTAAAAGAGAGTGTGAGGATTATTAGGGAAACCTTTGATCCACAGTAGAAGACCAAGTGTCATTTGTTGCTTTGATCCACAGTAGAAGACCAAGCGTCATTTGATGCTTTATTCATGTGTATTCCTTATCTGAAAATATAAGACAAGTTCATGAGTACAGTGACTTCTTTGCTTAGGTACCTACAGTATTCCAGGAAATGTGCTTAATGTCAGAATTCTTTTGACTAAAAACAAGAAGACCTGTTACTGAAATATTTATTAGGGAAAAGGAGAAATAAATAAATAAAATTAGAATATATAGTTATCCCTAGTGGTATTCTAATTAATTGGTACTACTATAATTGTGTGTTAAATAATATGATTTTTCTATTTTGCTCATAATCATTTATTCCAATAGTTACTTGCTATGCTACAAGCATCCTAAAATAAGTTTGAAATTAATGTTTTTCAATTTTATTTCTTGTATTATATCATATCCTGTCATAAGCTTCCAAAGATTCCTTAAACCATAGAATCTCTATCTTCACATCCAAAATGACATTCCCTACATCAATCAAGTCCTGGTACAAATGAGAGTACAAGAACACCATAACTTGAATGCCTGTTTTCAAATCTTCTCAGTGTGAAAATATGTTAACTCATTGATAAAATCATCTAGTTTCTGATATACCCAAGAGAAAATGGTGATCTGGGCATCATGACAGACATCTTGTTCATAAAGATAGAAGAAACAAGATATACTGGCTGCTATTCTGCATTGGTAACTTCCAGGCAAATTTGTTGTCATTCCTGATTTGGGGGAAAATTCTCAAAAGCTGTTGTAACTATCATCTGAGATTTTGGCACCATTATCTGAGTCATGTTACATTTTTGATGAAGCATATTTTTCTGCACAAGTACTGATCTTTATCTTTTGACTGCCTATAATCGCTTAAAAGACTTTTGGCTTTATAAGATCTTTACTTTAGTTCATGCTGATAATTTTTAAAATTTAAATCTCTAGACAAATGCCCTAAAACACACATCAAGGTAAATCCAGCTTTATCTCAGATTCTCCAAAATAATTCTATGTCAGGAACTCAATAAAATTTGTTTGAGTGCATGTGTCTGTTAAAGTGGGCTGTCAAGACACACCTTACATATGGACTCCTTAAAACAGTGCTACAGTTACACACAGATTTTCATGATCAAACAATGTTTTCTGAAGACTGCCCTAGATTTGATCTGTGTGCCTGGAGCCTTTTACTTAATTAAGCATTCTTTGCCATCTGCAAAATCTGGGAATGAAAAGCTGTGTTATTTTTGAATTCAGTGAGTTTAGTTCTGTGTACCTAAAGTTCTTTCTTTCCCTTCTCTAACAATATTATTAAGTAACTAGAAGAAACTGCATAGCAGTTTATACTCTTTACCTTGAAATCTCCAGTCAGTCTACCTGGTCTTTTGGTATGATTTCTATTGTCTGCCTTCTTACAAGAGTTTCAACGAAGTTGCAAGTATTTATTGCAAAACCTTTGGAATTCTGACTAGTTTTTAATGTCAATGTCTAGATAGTTGTATGTCAACCTGACAAAAGCTAGGGTCATCTGAGAGGAAGGTATATCAACTTTTTAAAAAATGCCTCCATAGGATCATGTTATAGTCAGTCTGAAAGGCATTTTCTTAATTAATGATCAATGTGGGAGGGTCCACTCCATTGTGGGCAGTTATATCCTTGAGTTGGTGGTCTTATGTTTTATAAGAAAGCAGTGAACAATCTGTGGGTGCAAGAGAGTAAATACCACCTCTCTGTGGTCTCTGTATCAACTGCTGCCTACAGGTTTCTACCCTTTTTGATTTTTTTGTCTTGACTTCCTTTGATGATGAATAATGATACAGAAGTGTAAACCAGATAAATCCTTTTCCCCCCACAACTTGCTTTTTGGTAATGGTATTTAATCACAATAATGCAAACTCTAAGGCAGTCTCACCTAACACAAGCTAGTGAGTGTCATTTGGAAGAGAGAACCTCACCTTTGAAAATGTCCCCACTATCTTTGTTTGTGGGCAAGCGTATGTTGGTATTTTCTTGATTAACAATTGATGGGGTCTACCCATCTCATGGTAAGGGACTTGGATAGGCAAGTGGCAAGGTTTGCAAACCAGTTAGAAGCACGCCATTTAGAAGTCCTCTATGACCTCTGCATTAGTTCCTGCCTTCAGCATTTATCCTTGAGTTTCTTCCTTAGACTTCCCTGGATGGTAGAAGATAAGGTAGGTGAAATAAAGTTTCTTCCCTATGTTGCTTTGGTTACAGTGTTTACCACTGTAAACATGGCACTGAGGCAAAAACACTCAGTGATAATTCTCAAAGCAAACTTATAATCAAACGTCATCTGTGAATAACAAGACCAATCCATCCTGGCCAAAATAGATAGGATCAAGAATTTATTAACTGATACTCAGTTATTTCCATGCAAAGAAACAGGCAGATCTCTATACATATAATTTTTACTAAGTACAAAACAGAATTAATAATGCTGTGATGCATATGTTCACAATGAAGCTACAATGGCTTCTGTTATTATTTCTACTTTATCAAAATTTATCAAATGTCCACAGAATACCCTTTTCTTGGAATGTCAAAGATTAACACAGAAATCCTCTTTTAAAAATTTCAAGAAACTAATGTGTACCTAGAACACCAGCACTTGAAAGGTAAGAGGATTGCCTCAAGTTTTAGGTCATTCTAATCTGTATAGAAACTTCCAGACCAACCAAGGCTACAGAGTGAGACCCTATTTCAAAAATAATTAAAATATATTAAAATTCTAATTTATTCTACATATTTATCCATTTCTGATAATTTTCCATGGTTACAGTGTCATTTGGAGGGTAAAAACAGATGCTTGATACACTTACACTAAGTTTCCAACTTCTTAGCAAGCTTTCAATACATACTAAGAATAAAACTGTCAAAATGAACTGAACTTCCATTATTATTTCTGTATGGAGCTTGGTAGTTTTCTTCTGGGGGATGAAATATATCTTGGCATTGGAAGTACCACTGTTGTCTTATAGCTTACTGACAGGTCAATATCAAAAAGACATAAAGAAAGAAATAATACTTTATAAAATAAGAGCTTTGAAAGAAGAATTTCAAACATTAGTCTTGAGGCAATAAAGATTATCAGAGTGTTTCAAACATGAAAGTGTAAAGGACAAAATAAATTTGCCACAGCATAGTGAATGACTGATACTAGCGACAAAATATAATACAGTTGTTCCTTCTTGTTCATGTAAAGTGGTCTCAGGGTCTCCTGTGAATAACAGAATTGTTGGGTGCTATAGGACTTGCTGTAAAATAGCATAGTGTTTTTATATGTATGATATGCATCTGTAAACCGTAAGTCTTCCCTGGCTGGCATGTAGTGTCAATACTATTCAAGCACAATGTAAATACATGTTATGCTGAATTCTAAGGGAAAAACAAAAAAAAAATTCTACATGTTCAAAACAGGCCCATATATTTTCTGAATTTTTTTGTCAGTCAATCACATTCATAGAGATGGAATTCATAAATTTGGGGAATAGAAATATGAAACTTAATGCAACCATCATTTTTGGTCACTTGATTGGAGTCATGGATCCCATGAAACCGGCAGTGCTTAATACATCACAGCAGATTAATGTGTTATACCATGCATTGAACAACAAAAGAGATGCCTTTAAAATGTAACAGGGGCCTTAGAATGGACATTATGCTCATTATATTAATTTAACAGGATGGAGTTCATCAGAAATGGGGCTTGGTAGTGACAATATTGACAAAGGTTCACAAAAGAAGTAATGCAGTGTAATAATTAGACTTTTAAAATAATTTAAAATTAATTATTGTTTTCAAAAATGAAGACAAAGTACATGTAAAATAGATTTAATAGCAAAAGCTATAGTAAAAATTTAAAAATTCATATAAGGGAACAAAAACTATTTACATAAACACAAAAATAGTCACATATATCTTCTCCACTTAAAAAGGATAGATTCATGTGTCTATAATAACAACAGTTCAGAAATCATGAAATAAAACTGTGATTATAAGTACAGCCAGGATTATAAAGAAACATTCTGACTCAATAAAAAAGAGGCACTCATAATTTATTTCTAAGATATTTTTATCCATGGCTGATACTGTATAATGTTGACTGGGGAAATAATTGATTACAGTGAACTGTTATATGACTTCAATTTAGTAATCTATGTTTCTTTAGAAAATCTAAGCAGTAGAATATTGACGATGAAAGATATTAAAAATAATATGTGGTTTGTAATGCAATGATAAACCTAATACTCACAAGACCCCCTGTGTTCTATAACAAAATAAAAATAGATAAACAAACAATGAATATATAGCTCAGTGGCAATACTACAAAAACTGAAGGAGAAGCTATTCTGATTTAACATTACCAATAATAAATCACAAGTTATATTTAAAATTACCTGTATTAACAAAATAAATGTTATATGTACGTGCATGTATGCATGCATGCTTATGTATCTTTAGAACTTTCCTCTTAAAAGTTGTTGGTTTTCTATAGAATATTGAAAAAAGTACAATAATATTTTGCAAGCTTTGTAATACAGTGGGTGAATTATATGTTTAGAGACTATAATAAAATTTTGTTAAATTATATAAACTGGAGATATGACCAATCCAAGGTATGTTTAAGTGGAAGGGAAAGTACAGTCAGAGGATCTGGAAGAGTCCATACCAGATAGATGAAGTAGTAGACTGAACATGGCCAGTAGACTGGACAGGGTCAGGGCAGGTTGTGAGTAAGACAAAGAGAACATGGGCAAGAGAGAGAATGAAAGAAATGGGTCAAAAGCACACATAGCCTTAATAATAAGGTTATTTGGGGATTAGAAGCTGAGTGACAAGGTAGCCCATGAGCTGGAGAATTTTAGGGTAGGTGGCAGGTCATGGGTGTAACAGGCACTTGTGACATTGAGGGAATCTAGAAGCCAGAATATGTGGTATTCGGGTAATAGGACAAACAGTCATTTGTCCTATGTTTATTTTCAATCTGACATAAGTAAAATATAATTTAAAACTAAAACAGAATTGTACAAAATAAACAAAGAGAAAAAAAGACCTCATGAAAAGGAACAAGAAAGACTCATTCATTCACGTGCTCAGGGATCCATAGAACACAAAACTGGAAGAGTAACTGTTGCAGACCCATGCGGAGCCTGTGCATGTTGCCTCTGGATCTGTGAATTCATATGAGCTTTGCTCATGGTCCTTTAGAGTGACTTGTTTCCTTGGTGGCGTCAATACCCTCTTTCTCCTTCTTCTTCAGGGTTCCTAAGACCTAAACAGTGTGCAGCTTTGAAGGAGCTTTGATTGTGCCAAGGTTTCTTACTTTCTAAAAGATGTCTTGCTATGGGTATCTGTACTTGTTCCCATCTCCTATCAGAGGTAGCCTTTCTGATGATGGCTGAGGAAGGCAATGATATTAGTATACAAGAATGCCAGCAGGAGTCATTTTATTGCTACTTCTTTTACACCAGAGTATTTGATTTTACTCTAGGTCCCTGGGCTATCTACTCTTTATTTCTTGGTCACCCAAGTTGTAGAGTATGGGATTTATTTCCTGGAGAGTATGTTAAGTGAAATCAGAAAATTGATTCTTCCTGTAAGCTTGGTACTACCATTGATTAGCATATATTGCAGGCAGGACACTACTGTAGATCAAAAGGTTTGAGGCTTGGTTGGTGTTTATTTTTCTCCATTGGTAGCATTCAGAATACCTTGTACTAAAGACACCAGTACAAAGTGTCAAAGACTGTTTTGTGTGAGCATCAGCTCTACATCGCCATGTTCAATGAGTTGTGTAGGCATTGTCTTCAGCAATGAGACATTGCCATCAGTTTGTGGAGAACAACATAGAAACTTGGCAACACCTTTGGTTGATTAGAGATTCCCATAAAAGTATCTGGCCAACAGCTCAATTATAAGCAAACCCATCACGGGACTAGAAGCATTATTTGGTGATAAGAGATGGCCAGTTTAAACTCTATTTTTCTAATTATTTGGTGGTTTCATCTAGATTACCTTCATGTATGTATATATTTTATGAAGCTTCTACTGTATTAGGTTTCCATAGAACTCTTGATCTTCTTCAGTTCATTCATTGCTGTAGCTATGACTTCAAGCACTGTATTAAATACATGTGTATGGAGTCAATAATTGTGTTCTGTTTCTAATTTTAATGGAATTGCTTTGAGTATCTCTTCCTTTAGGTTGAAAATGGTTTTTGTATCCTTAATGTCTCTAGGACCTTTATCATGAAAGGATGATGGATTTTTGTCAAAGGACTTTTCTGCATCTAATAAGATTACAGTGTCTTTTTTGTCTTCCAGATTGTTTATATGTTAAGTGACATTTTATTGATTTACAATTTACATATATTACACCATCACTGCATCTCTGGAATGATGTGTACTAATCATGGTGAATGGTTTTCTTCTTGTGTTCTTGAATTCAGTTTATGAGCATTTTATTGAGAAGTTTCTAAATTTTCAGAAGGAAAAATGATTGTGTAATTCCCCTCATTGAGTGTTTATGAGGTTTAAGTTTCAGGGAAACTGTAGATTTGTAAAATAAATTGAGCAATTTTTTCCTGTTCCTATTTTGTGAAATAATTTGAGGAGTATTGGCATTAACTCTCCTATGAATTATGTAATAAAACCATCTGGCCCTGGGAGTATTTTAGGTTGGGGGACTTTTAATTACCACTTCTATTTAACTAACACAGTATACAACAATGGTATTCAGGATGGGCATCATAGCAGTAGTAAATAGTATTGTCATCAACATTGGCTAACAATGTTCCAGGAAGTTTTCAGATGCCTTAAATAAGAAGAATGCTAAGGAAGCAGATGAGGCCAAGAAAAAAGCATATTTGGGCCTAACTAATTTGCTAGTGATCATAACTATGTGTACAAGGATGTGCTCTTTGCATGTATTCTCAGTGAGTTCCTCCAGTCTCTTATGTCTCAGTGAGAATGCACTGTACTAAATATTCCCAATAATACTTTTCCAGATGCCTTCTCTTTGCATGTGGTGATACCATGTTGATTAAATTCTTTTTTATAAGTCTGTGGGTTTTAGGAAACCTTCAGCCCACATAGTGCCCATGTTTCATTGTGAAGCAGGGTGACCAAAAAAAGACACATCAGCTGGATGAGAAAACAATCCAGCCACCCTTTTGAGATACAATCATAAATTAAAGAACACCTCACTTTCCAGCTAGCATTTGGAAAGCTACAGCAATTATTAAAGTCAAACCCCCAGAAAACATTAACGATAAACAAAACAGTATGAGATGTAAACACTGCTGGCTAATTTAAAATTTGAAAAGAAGTAGCACAAGCAACTGAAGTTGGTTCCCTACCATTCCTTCTCTAGGAGAAAAAAAAAAAAAAAAACTGTGCAAGTAATCATTTGCTTTTGTCTGGTATGTTTCTCTATCTTTGAGGTCAATCATACCAGACTACTCAGAACACAAATGATAAATGCTATCCAACTCTGAATGTTTTTACCCACAAGTGTGGAATAGAAAGTTCCCTTCCAGAATCAATAAACAAAAGTTCTGTGGAATATTAGTTGAAGATGTGTTGCATGTGTTTATCCTGTGGAACATTTGTTGTAATGACTCAAAGATATGTTGTATTCTTTTATGTTACATTTGTCTAACTGTGGAGATGAATTACTTTGCCTGTCTAATACACCTTATTGGTCTAATAAAGAGCTGAATGACCAGAAGAATGGATAGGTGGGGCTGACAGGTAGAGAGAATAAATATATATGTGTGGTGTCCTTAATTCACATCCTAAATCTTTCTAGACAAAATTGGGCACTGTTTTATTTCTGGCAGGATACACACTAGAGGGCTTGTGAGCTTTACAGTTGCAAAGTAAGTCCCTGGGTAAGTAAAATTCCATTGTAATACCAGCAGGATGGATCAACACCATGGTTTCTAAAACTATGAGTTGGCTGAAGAAGTTATCAAATGAATAGGCGCTGAACTTAAATTCACAAGCTACTTGGATCTGTTGTGCCAAGCACAAGGTATACTTTAATTTATTCTAGCCATTTTTTTCTAACATGAGAAGGAAAATTTCAAGTTTTAAATATTAATATCTGTCATTCCTATCAAGGAATTTTAGATATAATACTAAAATTTTAATTATTTTGTTCAATTATTAAAATTTTATTTACTTAGCATATCAGCTTCAGAGAGGCTGAAGATACTATGAAATAAAACACCATTATAGGCCACTCAAAACATTAATAATTATCTGTGTTTTCTCAGATTCTATAATCTTAAAGGCTATACATCTTTGACAAGATAATTAGAAAGTTAATACAAAAAGATTAGTTTTGACTAATACATCTCATATGAGAATCATAAAGTAATACACGTGTATCACAAGACAATTTATGAAAAAATATGGTAAAAATTGGAACATACCAAAACAAAAGTACATACATACATATTTATGAATACATGTATTTGGATACATGCACACACACCAACCTGATTTGAATAATTTTCTTTTAAAGCTGTTTGCTTGCATTGGGTTACAATACCTTCATCTTAATGATAGGTATAGGAAACAAGTAAAGCTCTCACTAAATGTGGATTATTTAGAAGGGATTGGGTTCGTCAAAGACCCCAGTAAATTAGATTGTGGGAAATGGAAAAACCTTCCCTGGGCAAATGGCTAATGATTCTCTCCTGACCTGAGTGTAATAAAGAAAATATGCACTGAAACTTCTCTCCATATCCACAGTCTGAAAACAGTGTCTAAACAGTGACTGATCCTATCAAAGTTAGGAAAACATTCCTCTGTGTTACAACACTGCCTCCTTATTTATTTGTCTGTAATAATCCTGCCTCCCTGTTTGGCTGTAAATAAGTACAGCCAAATGAGGTTCCAGGGTACTCCAACTTCTTCATCAGAGAGTGAAGACCACTGAACCCTAGCTTTTTTCTGCCTGTCACCTATGAGTCTACCCTTACTTATTTACTCATTGTGCTCAGTCAGGTTTCTTAGAATAAGCCAAACAAGGGCACAACAACCAGGACTCCCATTTGAAAATAGTCCTCTAAATTTCAAGTGACAGAAGTATTTTCTATGTATTATTAAAAAGTAAGAAGAAAAAAAACTATAAGAAACATAGAGCTCATTTATTTAAGCCAAAGTGATGGTAACTGATTTTTTTTTTTAAGAGTCCTGATAACTCATGCCTTAATTCCTACCTTCCAGTCTCCTCTCTGATACTTGGATATCAAGATGACATTCTCCATCTCTGTAGTTGTAAGTTTTCCTTTCTATATGCAATCAATAAACATTTGTTCCAAAAATCTATATTCCCATAACCCCAGAGACAACTCTTCATATCAGTCAGCTAAGCACACTTGTTTCCTCTGATATTGACAAAGGGACATTATTGTCCAAAAGGGAAACTGAGATTCCTTAAAATAATGAGAAAAATCCATGCACCTTTTCCTGAGAACACTGCAGCTCATGATGCAGTTATCCATGGAGAAAGGTAGGAAATTCAGGGGCCTTTTCTCACTTAGCTTCAAGAAGTGAAGACAGACATCATCAAGAAAAGGCTGCTCTTCCTGCCTGGGCTAACTCTATTCAGGACATTTCTTCTCAACGATCTGCAAGAGCAGCCCACAGGGAGTGGCAACAACACAATATAAGTGAAGCACCAGTTCTTTGAAAATACAATACCTTCTTTCTGTACTCATGTCGGACAACTGGGAATGTTTCCTCTGTTGCTGACATGGCAGGAAGAACCTACCTGCACATTCGAGGATGTCTAACCATAAAGGGGCATTAAAACTGTTAGCAGAACTGCTTATAGTAGTATCACAATCAAATATGAGGTTAGAAGTTGGTGAACAGGGATAACTTGGGTTGGGTGGGGTTAAGTTGGAATTCTAGCCACTGTCGCCAACAGAAGATACACTAATACTGCCTTAAAATAAATTTCCCATCACATGAACTAAAGTAAACTTTTGGCCAGTTTTTCCCTAATTAAACCCCCCTCCCCTGCCCTCTACTCCCATCTCTCTCATGAAACAAATGTTCCAATTTCCCTGGATTCAGTTATCAGGCTTCATTTTCTTGGAGCAGTTGCTTTAAATAACTTTTTCTCTGCCCCTTTGAGATGTAAAACAACGATCCTGGAATGAATTACTCAAGGACCTCCAAGCCAATCCTTTGAAATGCAAACATTAAACAGCCTCCATCTCCCATTCTCTATGGTAGGTTAGGCTCCTAACTTCGATCAGCATTAATGAGCAAACAAGAGGGCCTAATCACATTGACCCAACTTCTCTCCTAGATCTTCTAGGCACTCTTTTCATTAACTTACCTTACCATTTAAAGACCTGCCTTTTGTTTCCCTGGTTGAAAAAGTCCTGACCTTATTTCAGTAGTCTTCAATAAATCTTCTTTGCTGCTTCACACTCTTCCATCTGGTGCAATTTTCTTCTGACCAGAGAATTGCCCTATCTGACTTAAAGGTGAGTGTCCTTCCCTTACTTATCCAGTGGGTTTGTCCCTTGGTTCCACCTTCCTTTACCTTCCTGACCAGTTGTTTTACACTTGAGCCTGTAATGTTCAAACTTTCAAGCCAACTATTTAACAAGAATTTGCTTCAGTATTATGGCTTTTAAGGTTGTCTCTGTTCTGACGGCATAAGGAGATTCAAACATTTTTTTCTAAATGTGATAAGCTTTTCTTATCAGTTTTTCTTATCAGTGCTTGGTTCTAATGATAAAAAAGAACAACCATTTGGGCCCCATCTCTGATGGCCAAACAAGTTTCCTTGATAAATGGGACCATGGAACCCTGAAACCTAGCCACTATTCTGGATTGAACATCTAGGATTGAGGGAGAAGTAATTTTTTTTCTGTATATCCAGAATTTATTTATTTTTTAATATTTTATATATTGTTCCCAGTTCCCTTTTCTTCCCATCCTCTCATCCCCCCCCAGACTCCTCCCCAACATCCTCCACCCCTGTCCCATTCCCTACCCACTCCCCAGGGAGAGTGAGGCCTTCCAGGAAGGATTATTAAAATCTGTCAAGTCATTTAGGGTAGGGCCTAAGCCCCTAGCCATTAAAGTCTAGGCTCACAACCATAAATATAAGGAACAATGAATCTTTAAGGCACCCTTCATTGGTTCCATGATTGTCTTTGTACTTATACTTTAATACTAAAGTGACCTTTTAGTTCATTAGATACTTTTTCAGATATTTGAGACTCCTAGGGTGTTAGTAAACATACTGGGACATCAAACTGTACATAGGTGTCTCCTAATTGAACTGATTTTTAAGAGCCCTGTCTATTGGTATCCATGAAGGCATTTGTAGTCAGAGAGAGACAAGTTGATGTTGCATCTTCACCTGGATACATAAGCAGGTCCTCCAGCTTGGACTCGCCACGCCAAACTTCACCCAGAAACAAAAAGTGATACATACTAAAAATCAAATCTGTCTTCTGAGTAAACTTGGCACCAGCATCGACCCTAGTCATTCCTTTCCCCAGGAATCACAGCCCTAGTTAGTCCCTCATTGTCCATGTTTCTCCTGCATCTTTTCTCAACACTTATCCTATATCCCTCTTTTAATCATCCATGAGCATAAAGGGCTTCACCTCTCTTTAATTGAAGCCTCTCTGGTCTATGATTTCTTCGTGCTGGCGAGAACTGGTTTGGCCACAGGCAAGATGCCTTCCTCTCATATACACACAAAGAAAAAGAATGGAAAGAAGCTATGAGAATGGCCTTTTCATCTTGCCAAGTGTAATTTCTTGTTAGATCTATTTATTTATTTATTTATTTATATGTTATTTGGAGTTCAATTTTTATATGTGTCTAGCTCAAGTTTCAAAAAAAAATGTGGTTAGCAATCATTAAAATTTTCAAACATAGGAATCTTCAGGGCATACATAGCTGTAGATGCTCATAAACAAATCAGTGTGCCCCACGAAGAAATTCTCTGTCATCTTTCTAACATTTTGCTGCTGAGAAATCTGGATATGGGAGGTTTCCTGAGAAAATGCAAACATATAAAATGTTGTGACATTCATTTTACTAGAGAATCCCAGGTTTCTTCCTGTCTCTTTTTCCATTTTCCTTTTTAATTCTTTCCAGAAATTAACCATAGCAGCATAAGCTTAAATACCCATAGAAGTCAGAGCTCAGCCAGGCAAACAAAGCATAGTTTTGTTGAAAATCACTTTTCTTTCACCAAACTTTATTTTTCACTTATTTCTTTAACCTCTTTTTTGTTTTGTATTTAATTAAAACATAATTACATTATTAAACTCTTCCCTTTCTTCATTTCAATCCCTCCTGTGCCCATCTCATTTACCTACTCCCACTCAAATTTAGAGCTTCTTTTCATTTGCTTACTATCATAACATATGTAAATATACATTTCTATTTACATATCTAAACACAATCTGCTGAATACAGTTAGGGTTGCTTGTGTATATAGGATTTCAGGACAGATCATTTGGTGTTAGACAACAATTGAAAGGTCTCATCTCCGGGGAAGACATTATTCTCCCTCTTTCATCAGTCAATTGCCTGTAGTTCTTTTTTATAAGTGGTGCTCTGAGATTTTCCCCATCCACATTAGCATTTCTACTGAGGTCATCTTCCTTTGGATATTTTTTAGGGAGCCATGTTATTAAGAATTCATGAGTATAGATTTGTTGTAACCTGTGTTTGTGCGGCTTCAGTCAGATGCAGCTGATTTCCCCAGTTCACACATGAGAGGGAGAGTGTGGATTGAGAAAAGGCAGGTAAAGATGCTAAGAAAAAGATAGACACACATAGAGTTGGAAGGGCAATCCAGTGAATACTGGAGCCCCAATTCTTCAATATTCCTAAGTACCCCAACCAAAATCGACAACATGGCAAAGTACTTCTTTATCTTGTACAAGGAACAAAGAGACTTTCTTCCTTAATTCTTCAAACATTAGGTAACTACACCCTAGACTAAAATGTCTCATGTCTGGCCTTGAGGTTTAAGAGTAACCACACCTCATTTAGATAGGGCATTTACTACCAAGATCAAACATTCCACAGGAACCACACCTTAGACCTACATGTAGGATGGATTCTGGTAGTTTCATCCTTTTGCCTTCGAATTTCAAGATTCCACTCTCTTTTGTTTGTTTTTTCTTTTCCTTTTTCTGCTGAGTAGTACTCCACTGTGTAAAGACATCACATATTCTGTATCCATTCTTAGGTTGAGGAGAATCTATGTTGCTTCCAGGTTCTGGTTATAACAATTATGCCTCTATGAACATAGTTGAATAGATGAATATGCAAAATTTTAGTAAATGCCTAAGAGTGGAATTGCAAGAACTTGAGGTAGACTGGTTCCCATTTTCCAGAAAAAAACTGCTATATTAATTTCCAAAGTAGCTACTTTTGCACTCCCACCGGAAATGGAAGAGCATTCCTCTTTCTCGACATCCTCTCCAGCATAAACTGCCAGAGTGTTTTTCATTTTATCCTTTCTGCGGAGTATAAGATGTTATCTTAGAGTTGTTTTGATTTGCATTTCCCTGATCGCTAAAGATATTGAGCAATTTCTGAAGGGTCTTTCAACCATTTTAGATTCCCCTATTGAGAATTCTCTCTTTGGTTCTGTACCTCAATTTTTACTGAATTATTTGGTAATTTGGTGACCAGCTTCTTGGGTTCTTTGTCTATGCTACTTTGATTAGGCTGAGGAAATTGTCTCCTGTGCCAATTCCATCAAGTATACCTCACATTTTCTCTTCTAAGAGGTTCAGTGTGGCTGGATTTATTTTGATGTCTTTGATCCATTTTGAGTTAAGTTTTGTGTATGCTGACAGACATGGATCTATCAGTAATCTTCTACATACCAGCATCCAGTAATGCTAGCACCATTTATTGAATATGCTTACTCTTTTCCATTGAACAATTTCAGTGTCTTTGTCAAAACTCAGGTGATCATAGGTGTGTGGGTTATTATCATTGTCTTCAATTCAATTCTATTGGTCTATCTGTCTGATTTGCACCAATACCAAGTGGTTTTCCTTACTATAGCTCTAAAGTCGAGCTTGAAATCAGGATTGTGAAATTGTGATGCTTCCAGAAATTCCTTTATTGTACTGGGCTGTTTTGGCTATCCTAGTTTTGTTTGTTTTCTGTATAAAGTTGAGTATTGTCCTTTAAAGGTCTGTGAAAAACTGTGCTAGAATTTTGATAGGGATTGAACTGAATCTGTAGATTGATTTTGGCAAGATTTCCGTTTTTACTATGTTGATCCTACCTATCCAAGAACATGGGAGATCTTTCCACTTTCTCGTATCTTCTTTAATTTATTTCTTTAAAGACTCAAAGTTCTTATTTTATAGGTCTTTCAGTTGTTCGGTTAGCATTACCCCAAGATATTTTATGTTGTTTGTGGTTATTGTAAAAGGTGATATTTTTCTGATTTCTTTCTCAGCCCCTTTATATTCTGTATATTGTAGGGCTAAAGATTTTTTTTTTCAGTTAATCTTTTACCTGCCACTTTGCTGAAGGTGTTTATCAGCTATAGGAGTTTCTCTGGTAGAATTCTTTGGGTCACTTATATAATCTACCATATCATCTTCAAATAGTGAAAGTTTGATTTCTCCCTTTCCAATTTGTATCCCCTTGATCTCCTTCTATCTTCTTATTGCTGTAGCTTGTACTTCAAGTATAATATTGAAGAATTACGGAGAGAGAGGACAACCTTGTCTTGCTCTTGATTTTAGAAGAATTGCTTTGAGTTTCTCCCCATTTATTTTGATGTTGGCAGTTGGCTTGTTGTAAATTGACTTATTATGTTTAGGGATGTTCCTGTTATTCCTGATATCTCCAAGACCTTTATCATGAAGGGGTATTGAATTATGTCAAAGGCTTTTTCAGCATCTAGTGAGATGATCATGTGATTTTTCTTTTTCAGTTTGTTTATGTGGTTGATTCCATTAATGAAATTTCATATGTTAAACCATCCCTATATCTCTGGCATGAAGCTTATTTGATGATGGTGGATTGTTTTTCTGATGTATTCCTGGATTCAATTTACCAGGGTTTTATTGAGTATTTTTTCATCAATGTTCATGAGGGAGACTGGTCTCCCTCTTTCTTAGTAGTTGTTGTGTGATTTGGGTACAAGGTAATTGTAGCCTTGCAAAAAGAGTTTGGCAATGACCCTTCTGCTTCTGTTGTGTGAAATAATTTGAGGAGTTTGGTGTTAGCTCTTCCTTGAATTTCTGAAACCATCTGGCCCTGGGCTCTTATTTTTTGGGAGAATTTAATGACTGTTTCTATTTCATTAGGGGTTATAGGACTATTTAAATGGCTTATTTGCTCTTGATTTAATTTTGGTTAAATCTATCCAGAAAACTGTCAATTTCCTTTGAATTTTTTTTTTAATTTTGTGGAGTACAGGTTTTCAAAGTATGGCCTGATGATTCTCTGCATTTCCTCATTGTGTCTTGCTATATCCCCATTTCTGATTTTATTAACTTGAGTGTTTTCTCTCTTCCTTTTGGTTAGGTTAAATAAAGTTTTTTCCATCTTGTTGATTTTCTGAAAGAACCAACTCTTTGTTTCAATGACTCTTTGTATTCTTTTCCTTGTTTCTATTTTATTTCCTCCTGGGTGAGTTTGCTTCTTTTTTGTTCTAGAGCTTTCGGGTGTTCTGTTAATTCTCTAGTATGGCCATTCTCCAGTTACCTCAGAGTTAAGGGTTGGGAAAAGTATTTCCAATCAAATGGCCCTATGAAGCAAGCTGGTGTAGCTATCCTAATATTTAACAAATTAGACTTCAAGGTAAAATTAACCCGCAGAGATGAAGAAGATCATCTTATATTTATCACAGGAAAAATTCATCAAGTTGAAGTCTCAATTCTGAAATCTATGCACCAAATACAAAAGCACCCTCATTTATAAAAGAAACATTACTAAAATTAAAATCATACATTAAACCCCAAACACTTATAGTGGGAGACTTCAACACTCCACTCTCACCACTGGACAGGACTATCAGACTGAAACTTAACAAAGAGACACAAGAACTAACTAAAGTTGTAACTCAATTGGAAATCTATAGAACATTCCAGCCAAACACAACGCAATATTCCTTCTTCTCGGCAACACATGGAACCTTCTCTAAAATCTACCACATACTCAGCAATAAAACAAACCACAACAGATAAAACGAAATTGGAATATCCCTTCCATACCATACTGTGACAGTATGGCTTATATTTAGAATTCAGCAACTACACAAATTACAGAAACCCTAAAAATTCATGAAAATTGAACAATGCTCAACTGCACCACTCCTGAGTAAAGAAATAAGAAAAAGAAATCAGTAACTTCCTTGAATTTAATGAAAATGAAGGCAAGGCATGCCCTAACCTATGGAACACTCTAAAAGCACTGCTAAGAGGAAAGTTCATAGTACTAAGTGCCCACATGAAGAAACTTTAGGTTATATTTTATAAATGAATATTTGAATCTAGGAATTACAGATGCGAGGACATATACCATTTCTCTTTTGTGTCTGTGTTACCTCACTCAATATAATGTTTTCTAGTTTCATCATTTCACCTGCAAATATCATAGTCTACTTAGATTTGCATAGATTTATAATGATTATTTTTATTTAATATATTTCTTACTTATATATGAACATATAGTTTAATAAAAATACACTATATATATATATACACACACACACATATATATATATATAACATTTTCATTATCATTTCATTAATGAAGGACATTTATATTTTTTCTACTTCCTAGCTACTGTGAATGGAACATCAATGAACACTGCTGAGCCTTTAATCTGTGGAGTAACATGTCAAAGTCCTTCACACATATGTCATAGATACATTTATTTTTAACTTTTTGAAAATTCTTCAAGCTGATTTCCGTGATGTCTGCACAAGTTTACAATTCTTTCCATGGTTAACTATTGTTTTGATTTTTCCATACCCCATTCACAATTGATTAATTGTGTTTCACTATTGATCTTTGTCATTCTGACTTGAAGTTCTTTTTTTTTTTTATTATTTGTCTTTACCTAATTCTAAGTATGGTTAATATTTTAGACATTGCTTAGCTAATTTTCTTCTTCTGAAATTGTCTATTCCAGTCTACAGTTCATATTTTTGAATGTGTCATTAAATTTTGTTTGGTTGTTTGCTTGCTTGCTTGTTTTGACTCTGTCATTTTAATTCTATACACATTCTGGATAATAATCCTCTGTCAGATATATAACTAGCAAAGATTCTTTTTTCCATTGTGAATGATTTCTGTCTTGATTGTTTCCTTACCTTTGCAAAATCTTTTTAGTTCACGAAGTACCACTTTGTTAATTGTTGTTATTAATTACTGTGCAAATGCTGTCCTATATAGAATGCCATTTCCTATACCTATAGGTATTGTATTAAGTATGTTTTCTTTTACCTGATAGCTTGTTTTTCATCATGATTTACATGGAACATGCTCTGGGAAATCTGAGTTATATTATAAATATCCTCATCTGTGACCTCAGTCTAGAAGAACACAAATGTGAAGGAAAAGGACATTATTACTGTCACCCTCTATGACCCACTACTAGTAAATGCTCTGATATATCCTCTCTCTCTTTCCTTGGAAGTAGCTGTACTTGTTCAATCTCTGTGATGTTTCTAGAATGCGTGCAAATACAAACTCATTAATTTTGTCCTTTATTGAGCTGGGACGCAACTAAATGTATGGGTAGGTGTTCTTATTCAATGATTCATTGATGTCATGACCTTGCCTAGCACAGACCACTAAGGTGTTATCAGTTGATACATTTTCACAGCCTTTTTCTTGGGCAGAGTCCCTGAGATCCCAGACCTATAGATAAAAGATTGAGTCTCTTTTCTAAAATATTAAGAGGATAGGCTCTATCAATCAGAATTACTAGGTCAGGGTCCAGTGCTGCATGCCTAGATTTGCAAAAGGAAATGAATCTACAGTGTGGAAGTAAGCAAAGGTATGGAAGCAGGTATTACAGATGAAGAGCCTGCACATAGAGAATGGCTGCAGCAAGGTTTTGGTGCTCAGAGTACTGTTATAGGAAATTGAACATCTATGGATAAAAACCATGACTTGGTATCTCAGTAAACCTATAATTCAAGAAAAAAAGAAAGACCTCCAAACAGGGGACCATAATCCTTCACAACTATTTATTGTTTTCCATTTGAACTCAAAAGATGCTGCTTCTTTCAAACAAGTAAAAATAAGCTAAGAGAGGTCTTTGTTCAAATTACTGAAATCTTTGATTTCTTTGCCCATCCTTAGAGTATATCATATCTTATATTTTCTTGATCTTTGCATATGCTTGCACTCAGTGATCCAGGAATATTAGTATATTTATAAGTCTTTAAAAATTGAAAAGCCTTTGACAAAATCCAACACCCCATCATGATAAAGGTCTTGGAGAGATCAGGGATAACAGGAACATACCTAACATAATAAAAGCAATTCACAGGAAATGAACAGCCAACATCAAACTAAATGGAGATAAACTCAAAATGATTCCTCTAAAATCAAGAACAAGATGAGACTGTTCACTCTTTCCACATCTCTTCAATATTGTACTTGAAGTACTAGCTAGAGCAATAAGAAGACAAAAGGAGACCAAATGGGTATAAATTGGAAAGGAAAAAAAAAAATCAAACTTTCACTATTTGAAGAATTCTACCAGGGACCTCCTACAGCTGATAACACCTTCAGCAAAGTGGCAGGTAAAATATTAACTTTAAAAAAAATCAGCAGCCCTACTATATAGAGATGATAAAGGGGCTGAGAAAGAAATCAGAGAAACATCACCCTTTATAATAACCACAAACAATATAAAATATCTTGGGGTAATGCTAACTGAAAGACCTATAAAATAAGAACTTTGAGTCTTTAAAGAAAGAAATTAAAGAAGATATGAGAAAATAGTAAAAACGGAAATCTTGCCAAAATCAATCTACAGATTCACTGCAATCCCCATTAAAATCCCAACATAATTCTTCACACAACCTGAAAAAATACTCAAATTGATATGGAAAAACAAAAGACCCAGGATAACCAAAACAACTCTATACAGTAAAGGAACTCCCGGAGACATCACTATCTCTGACTTCAAACTCTATTATAGAGCTATAGTCCTGAAAACACCTTGGTATTGGCAAAAAAATAGACAGGTAGACCAATGGAATTGAATTTAAACCCCTAATATTAACCCACACACATACAAACTAAGGATTTTTGACAAAGAAGTTAAAATTATAAAATGAAAAAAAAATAAATAAAGGCATCTTCAACGAATGGTGCTGGCGTAACTGGATGCTGACTTGTAGGAGACTGCAGGTACATCCATATTTATCACCATGCACAAAACTTAAGGCTAAATAGATCAAAGATCTCCACATATATCCAGCCACCCTGAACTTCTTAGAAGAGAAAGTGGGAGGTACCCTTGAACGAATTAGTACAAGAGACTACTTCCTGAATATAACACCAGTAACATAGACACTGAAATCAACAATTAATAAATGGGACCTCCTGAAATTGAAAATCTTCTGTAAGGAAAGGACGCAGTCAACAAGAAAAAAAATGGCAGTCCACAGAATTGGAAAATATCTTCACCAACACCACATTTGACAGCAGACTGAATTCAAAAATATAGAAGGGACTCAAGAAACTAGTTACTAAAACAACAAATAATCCAATTAAAAAGTGGGATATAGAATTAAATAGAGAATTCTTGATAGAGGAATTTTAGCTGAAAAACACTTAAGACAGTGCTCATCATCCTTAACCATCAGGGAAATGTAAATCAAAACAACCCCGAGATACCATCTTACTCCTGTCACAATGGCTAAAATAAAAAACACCAAAGACAGTTTTTGCTGGATAGCATGTGGAGAAAGGGGTACACCCCTCCAGTGTTGGTAGGAGTGCAAACTTGTACAGCCACTTTCCGAAATCAGTATGGTGGTTCCTCAGGGAAATGAGAATCAGTCTTCCTCAAGTTACAATAATTCTACTCTTAGGCCTATACCCAAAAGATGCTCATTCAAAAAATGACATCTGTTCAACTATGTTCATAGCAACATTATTTTTAATAGACAGAACATGGAGTCAACTAAATGCCTCTCAACTGAAGAATGGATGGAGTAAATGTGGTACATTTACACAATGGAGTACTACTCAGTGGAAAAACACAATGGACTCTTGAAATTCCCAGGCAAATGGATGGAACTAGAAGAAACCATTCTGAATGAGGTAACCCCATCATAAAAAGAAAACCACAGTATATACTCACTCATGGGTTGATTTTAGACATACACAAGGATTACCAGCCTACAATCCACAACACCAGAATATCTAGGAAGGAAGGAAGACCCTAATAGAGACATACATGGTCCCCAGGACAAGAGGAAAGGGATATGATCTCCTAAGCAAATTGGGATCAAAGAGGGAGGGGAGAGGGAGTGAGGAGAAAGAGAATTGGAGAAGAGGGAGGGAGAGTGGGCATGAGGGGAGCAGGAAGTCTGAGTTAGGCAAAGAAAAGAGGATAGCAAGAAAAGAGATACCATAATAGAGGGAGCCATTATATGTTTAAAGAGAAATATGCCACTAGAGATCTACAAGTATGACTTCAACTAAGAATCTAAGCATTGGTAGAGATGCTACCTTAAATGGTCTTCCCTGATAATGATATTGATGACTACATCATACGCCATCCTAGAGCCTTCATCTAGTAGCTGATGGAAGCAGAAAGAGACACTCACAGCTAAACAATGAGCTGAACAGCTGGAATCCAGTTACAGATAGGGAGGAGTGATGAGCAAAGGGGTCAAGACCAGGCTGGAGGAACCCACAGAAACTGCTGAACTGAGTAAGTGAGAGCTCATGGACCCCAGTCTCATAGCTGGAAAACCAGCATAGGACCGCACAGACGCCATGATTGTGGGTGTTAGGAGGACTGGGCAGTGTATGGGGCCTCTAGTGGTAGATCAGCATTTATTCCTAGTATATAAATAGACTTTGGGAGCCCATTCCACATACTCTATCAATCTAGACACATGGAGGAGGGAGTAGGACCTGCTCTAAATGTTATGACAGGCTTTGAAGACTCCCCATGGAAGGCCTCCCTCTCCTTGGGGAGCAGAAAGAGAATGGGATGGGGGTTGGTGAGGTGGATGGGGAGGACAGAAGTGGAACTTGATTTTCACAAAAATATTTATAACTCTGGCTCCATGAATTTATATAACATCAGCACTGAGAATCCACCCATTGGAAAATCTGCAAAAGCTCCATTGAACCATTAGGCTGCTGGTATGAAAATGAATCTGAAAAAGTATAATTTACAAAAGCTTCTCTTCTTTCAAGTGTTATATCTTCTCTGGAGTTGGGATCAAAAGTTAACATGTTTTATCTTCTTTTGTCTTAATCTCTGTTTTGGTCTCTCCATCTTGGCAACATGAACACTATTTTCAGGGATGTTTTCACTCCAATACCTGTTGGTTTAGAAAGGATGAAAAAATATTTATTTTGTGTGATGTTTGTTTTCATGCATCTTGGTCTTCCATGAGACAACCAAATATCTGGTTGAGAATCACCCATAGTTCATGATGGTACTTCTGAGATAGTTAACATCTGAATTGTTGGAGAAGTAAAGCCCCTTACTCACTGGTTGTGTGTGTGTTTCATCTAATCTTCTGAGGAGGAAGTTGACACATGTTCTCTGCCTAACCTGACAGCGCTGATAGGTGAGTCTTCTGCACTTTCTGCACTTGACAATCTTACTTTCTGTTTGGTTCTCAGCTTTTACATTTGGACTGGAATATGTCCTGTCAGTTTTCCAGCTGACATTCAGACTGTGAGAGTGAACTGAGGACCCATAAATGTGCAAAGACTCAAATCTTTAGGACTTCTCACCTTACATAGCAATAACCAATTCTTTACAGCCAAAACTATTTTAGACATGTTGATAGTTGTATCAATCATACATACCAATATTCCACTGGAAATACAGGTGTGTGGTATATGTTCTTATTCTATCCTGTTTCTCTAGAAAGCATACATATATTAGTCATCTCGCACCTCGCTTATCATTTCATAGATATTTCACTAATATTTAAACTAAAATAAAAAAGATTTCAGGAGCCCAGATTGTCTTTATAAGTAACTATGTAGTCCCTACCCTGAATGCAATTTGTTTTCATCTTTAAAAATTAAAATATGAATTAGATTATAATATAAATAAATAAATATATAAACCAAAAAAAGAATAATCAGTTTATGGTAAAGAAAATGGTTCAGTTGAAAGGATATTTGTAAGGCAATCAGAAGGTCTGACTTTGAGACCCACACAAAATGAGTTCAGCAGACTTGAATCTGCCTATAATCATAATACTGGGAAGAAGGGAGACATGACACCTGAGCATTGCTGGATAGCCAGCTTAGCTAAATTATTAAGTGCCAGGTTCACTGAGAGACCTTGTCTCAAAAAACAAGTTGGAGTATGATTAAAAATGAAACAAGACAGCAACTTTTAGCTTCTAAATGCCTATTCACAGAAGTGTTCACACACATATACCAATAAGTACTTAAATAAATTTAAAATTAAAATAACTAAATGAAACAATCATATATTACACAAATACTACTTAGTTACTTTCAGATTCAATCAGAGAACTTGTTTCAAAAATTACAGTGTAGAGTAATGAAAAAAACACCTGACACCAACTTCTGTTTACAATATACACATACCCAAGAATACTTACATAAAAATGATTTACTGAAAATTAAATATCCACTCAAAAATTGTAAAATGCTAGTACTTCTTGGATGAATATCTACCAAAATGAAAGAAATTTAGGGATTTTAATGAATTCCAAGATCATCTACATAAACAAAGAACAAAAAATATAGATCAAGACTATGATGAGAACTATCACAGAACATATTATTATGTGAAGTTCTGTCGTTTATTATTAAAATTGAACAGAGATAGGTGTAAAGTCTTCCCAAATGTTTATTAGCTGAGTTTCAAGACAGTTATTTACATGTTGTATCATCACTGTTTTCATTATTAGATGGAATTATGCTGATAATTTGTCATAATGTAATGTTGTATAATTAAATGAACTAATAACTTTTATTACATCAAGCTTAATAGTAAATTTTATAACCTGTTCACATATTTGATACAAAAATTGTAGCATGTGAAGATTATATATTTAATTTTAAATGAAATAAAATTTATACAAAATTGTTTTTAATGAGTAGAAAACAAAATTTATTGCATTTTTATGGAAAGATCAAATTTAGTCCCCAAACATGATCTAAATAGTTGCAGTAAAGCCACAATTCAATAAATGTTTTTACTCTTATTTCTCATGTCTTAGGGAATTTTGTGTTGATCAATACTTATAGACAAGTATCTCTCCTAGGTTTTAAGTTTGCCAACATGTAGTAATGGTTAATAAAAACATTTTAGCTTCAACCTCTAACTCCTCCATAATACTATGTGATGAGATAAGGCAGGTAAATAGCTGTGTACTTTACAAATCTTAGTTTGTGAATCCAGAGCCAGCTACTTGGAAGACTGGCCTATTCAGTCATCCTTGAAGCAATTTACATAGACTCTAACCTCCTCTGATGGCTTCCTGCCTGTGTTCTACATGCTTGCCTTAGAGAAATGAACAGTACATGCAACATCTCTTCAAGAAAATGCTGGAGATGTCTCATGGATGATTATATTTCTTTTGCAGAGATGAATTCTGATCTTTCTTCTAGGTCACATGTAATATGACATTTGAGATTTTTTTTCATAAACAGAGGCAATGATTCTGAAACAACACAGCAATGATGCATATAAAGAAGTTGGTGTTGAGAAACCATGGGGAATTATTACAGTGATTATTTAGTAAACTGAATGTAGAGTAGGACTGACTCTCAATACACATCTATTATCATATTTTCCATTAGCGATATGCCATCCTAAGCAATATCAAGCTGTGATTCCAAGGCTAATTTTAGCTTGAGTAATATAAATTATTTCCTGTGTCCAATTTACTTATTTGATATGACAACCTAAAAGAAAAGTGTACCTCTGAACTTTATGTGAAAAATGGCATAAAATATGCTTATTACTGACACGAGTGAGGTCTGTTTCAATCCACCCTGCTCTTCTCAGGGAGTTTTAGTAGATATTGCTTTCCTAGGTGTTGCATTTTACATTTAATTTGAATCATTTCTGCTTTAAAATTGCTTAATGTATCCTGCATATTTCTTGAAAACTAGTGTTACATACAGTTGCAATTTGGAAATATAATAATGATGACATGGAATATCTTCATTATCAGCTATAATTGATGTGATTATCTTTAGTATGTAATTTAGTACTTTGCTAAACATCTTTCTATACTTGGATATCTATCTTAAAATGAAATACAAAAAAGTGTCTACCTTGAAGTTATACACCAAAGCAAAAAAAAAAAAAAAAACAGTCACTAAGATATTAGATTCAATCTTCTGTAACTCTGATAATGATTGTAGTTACAAGAGACAAAATAATTTGCAAGAACACAATAATTCCATCCTTTTTTATGTGTATAGATAAACAGCCTTGTAAGTAAAAATATCACTTGACAATTGCTTTATAAGAGAGAAAAAATACGGTATCATATACTTTTACCCATTTGCAATATATTTTGGTTTTTAATAACATTTACTCTAAATTTTTAATAAGACTTTTTCTTTTGTATAAGTATTATTCACATTAAATTAATATTTAGGTTAGTTTAAAATAGCATGTCTCATTTCAAGTTGTTTAGAAAAAGAATTGTTCATCATATATGTCCTTTATTAAACCTGAAATGGAGGGATGTTCTCTTTATGACAATATCACCAGCACAGCTTCTGTAAGTCAACATTTTCATCTCACACTGTAACACAATCAAATGTAGAACTATCAAAAGCATTGTTTTATCAGTACTATTATTTCATATGCAAAGCTATTTTTTGAACAAAATATGGTTGAGGTTGAAACTTACTAATTAGTGAAATCTTATATTGTATCTCATATTTTAAAACATTCACTGATTTCCCCATGCCTTTGATAACCACAAGGTTGACAAGCTGTATCTCAAAAGTACCACACATTATAGATTCTCTCAGTTATAAACAAAGGCCTTTAAAATTAGTACTTAAAGCAGGTAAATAAGTTACATTAAGTTTGTCTTATAATTCAAAGTTTATTTTCATCTACCTAAAATAGAATTAGAAAATAATTTATGTAAACGAATAAGTCAAGGAAAATTGGGGCTAGATTGTAATTCAGTGGACCATGTCAAAGGCTCTTGGTTTGATTACTAATACCAACCAACCAAATAACAACAATAAAATGTGTTTTCATATGGAAAACAGATGGATGTGATACTGGACCTCATATTACATAAAAAGCCTAGACCCAGGAAAGTGTATTCTCCTTTGGATTTGGAGTTGTTGTCCATTTGAGATCCCTTAGATTGCCAGACAATATAGGCTGTTGCCAATTCTATTTACTCTGAAGAACTTGAAGGTAAGACTCGATTACAGAATAATAGAATATGTAACAGTCAAGCTCTATCGGATACTTGGTACCTATATTCTAGCTTACATAGGGCTGGAAAATGCTATATGCCTGCTACTGGAGAAAAGCAATCATCAGTCCCAGCTGTGAACTCTGAGACTTGCAATAATGACTGGACTGACAAGGTATGCCTACTGGTACAATGGTGACATGAACATCATGGAGTTAACCAACTACTTTATCGTTGTATTTAAGACCAATTTTATACTCTGAAAACCATATCTGGCATCATTAAGTGGGCCGAGGACCTGTAAGGTTAGATAACCAGCCCTAAAAGGAGCACCTCCTACTATTATTCTACTATATGAGCATAGCATTACACCAAGTCCTAAAGACTTATCATTGGCTCCATAGATTAAGGCATATATCAGGTCTTATCAGAGAAGTTTTGCTAGAGGTAGATGGAAATTAGCAAAGGGATCCATATCTGATTAAGTTATAGACAATAACTCTGAAATACTCAGCCCTAGATGGGGTGTCCATATTACACACCTTTATTCCAAGGTCCTCTCAGAAACAAAGATGAGAGTCAAATATTGTTGACAATTACTATTAAAGTGTGCTTTCTGGACAAATCGGGGTAGGTACACATAGGAACTGAGGATTATTGTGGCAGCTTTCACATGTTCAAAACAGAAAAATTCCAGTATAAAAATGGAAAACATAATACAATATTCCACCCTTAGCTTAGGAGCTATTGGCAACTGATTGCTGCTGAGAGTGAGAGTTCCTTTGTTGTTGTTGTTTGTTTGTTTTTGTTATTGTTGCCTTTTGTGAGTAGATAGACAATGGTCTAGTTAAATGTCATATATCCCAGAATATATGAGCAGCACAAATTGGACTTGATGGGTTTTAAAACAACCCCAAAGAAGAATATTAGTTGAGTTGGTAAGGTAGGAGGGTGAGAGGACTTGAAGGAATGACGATAGTCAGAGGACATTGCATGAATTATCAAAATAAAACATCAATTTTTTTGTTCATAAATGAATGAGGAGAGCTAACTAAATTGGATAAAATTGCAAGATCTGACTCTTATTTTACCTTCTAGATCTTTATCAGAGTACTTACATTCACTCTGCTGACATACAGTTTGTATGATGATTAAAACAGATTCTACTGTTACTCTCTCAGCCTAGATACAGGGAAGAGGGCCTAGGGCCTAACTCAAATGCTGTAACAGACTTTGATGATTCCCCATACAAGGTCTCATGCTTTTTATGGAGCAGAAGAGGGGTGGGGTGGGGATTGGCGGGGAGCATGGGAAGATGGGAGTGAGAGAGAACTGGGATTGATATATAAAATAAGGTTGTTTATAATTTAAATTTTTGAAAAAAGGAAAAAAAAACTGATTGTACTCATGGACCAAGGTTAGATCCTGGGCCTGGTGTCCAGGAGAACTCGCAGTAGGCCTCAGTGCTCTGGGATAGATAATGAAATAGTAAAATCTCCTCAATTTGGTGGTGGGTGAAGAAACCATCAGCTGATGACAAAACCAAGCCTGAACTTACACTAATTGCAGTAGAGTGGCACCTATATTGGCTTAGCTGTGTCTCCTGGATTTACTTTAAGGCTATTTTTGTATTCTCAGGATCTCTTCTGTTTGTGATTTACTGCAAATATTTCAATACAGGATTAAATGGAGGATGTTAGTATAGTATTTTAACACTGGAAGAGATACAGAGATATGGCATGATTTTGGTGAGTAAATAGTTGTTATAAAAACAATTTAATTTGCCTATTCAAGTAATTTATAGTCCTGAGGAAGTGACTGTTTAGTAAATTTGTTTGTTGAATATATGGGCTATTTTGGAGTTCTATAAAAAAATGTTCTCTATTTCTATATAATCTTATTATTGGGTAAAAGTCTTTTAAACAAAATTTAAAGCCTTGTAACATGCATCATATTGATAGCTGAACTCTGAGAATCAAAGTTACCTGTTCTCCAAAATTTAAAATCATTACCTGTCTGCAGCAGAAATAGATGACAATAAAACATATCTTACTTTATATAAATGGATCTTATATCATCTCACTGTAGAGACAATAAGGTTGGGGATAGTGCTAGGTGAAAATATTCACACAGAGAAATTTTTCACCTGACAAAAAAATAATAGGAACCACTTTATCAATCTATCTCACACACACACACACACCCACACACACACACACACACACACACACACACACACACACACACACACGTATGTATGTATATTATAAATTTATGAATTTGAGGAAATATCATTTAGTTATGAGCAGTGATATTCATAGTAGACTTTATACATCTGGTCTATTCCTTTCTTAAACTGGGTGGAAGATGAACCTGAAATGTAAGCCTAGACTCCTAGATTAATAAAATGTGTTCACATAGAAATTCTGAGCATTGATGTGTCTGACAGACCACATGGCATTGAATTAAAGCATCAGCTGGGTGCTAAACTAAGTAGCCATGTATTTGACATATATTTAGAATGATTGTCTGTGCATAAGTAATATAGATTCATAAAACAAAATGGGATTTGGCATTCTGACAATGTGCATGCAATGGTTTTTCTCCAGAGTACTTCTTGTATTTAAGAAATCTCTTAGCTATATGAATTCCTTTCCCTCCTTTCTTTCACCCTTATTTTTTCTCCCTCCCTTCCTTCCTTTCTTCCTTCCCTTTCCTATTCCTTCCTTCTTTTCTTATCTTGACTATTTTCTCTTTTGGTTTCTTTCTTTTCCTCACTTCTCTTTGTCTTTTAATTTTCATTCTGTTCTACAACTGGATGTATCCCAAATTATGGCAGCTATTATACAAAAGCTGTTGATAGAAATATGAGTATGAATCAGAAGTAAAAATGTGGATATGTCCTTCTAATGTAGCTGAGAATTATAAATTTATCTCATGTAGTAATGAAACCATCACTTACAGTGGTGTAATTTTTTTCATTTAAGTTTTATGGTGTCTTTATTGTATGGGAAAATTCATTTATGCCCTTTGAAATAATCTCTTGACTTATTCCTTCTATTTCAAGAGCTCATTAGAGTTAGTTCAAACCTAATTAGATATTTTGGTAAACTCTGTATCCTTCTTGCTACTGCAGATTCCTTTGGATAAGCTACAGCATATAAACCATAAGGAAAAATTTTCATGAAAGCATTCAGCAATGAGGTCAATGTAATATGGAGTTTACATCTTTTTAATAAGTTGTTAGTGCTTCTCATTAGAGTTTAATACGATGTAACCACATACAATTCAAATGGATCACACTGGTGGCTTGCATACTGTCATGATTGCCCATTTAGACTAGACATTAGTTGCTGCCATTTACAAAGACAGTTGAAATACTTTGAGATAGGGGATTGTAATAATTTAATAGAAGTTTGTGGTGATTGTTATTCCCTGCCTTTTAAGTCAACTTTGAGAGGTAACCTCAACCTTGTTCCATAAAGGTGTTTCAAGATGTTTGGCTAAAGAGAGAAGACCCGCCTTTAGCCTAGGTGGCACATTCAAACAGTTGGCAAATAATAAAGAATTCTCAGGAAAAAGCAATATTTATGTGGCTGTTGTGTTAATCCCTTCTGAGCAGCTGCTGTGATCTTCTACTGCACCCATACTCAAGATTTGAGTTCCTTGGCTTACAAATTAAATGAAGCACAAACAATATGTGAAGAGTGCCAAGATTGGAATTCTAGATTGGAATAGATAAAATCTCCACTTTTCTGAACTAAGGAAGAACTGGTTTATATTCCTCTTTAAAATTCAAATTGTGAGAGCTGGACTACTTGGCTAATATTCTATATAATATGTATTTCTGTTATTCTAGAAAATCTTGCCTAATAATTCTGTTAAATGATAACAGTGTGTTCTTTGGTGCTAACTTCTGAAAAACTTGAGGTTTAATAGATGCCTAATGTTATTCTTCCATCATTACAAGTTACTCATATGAGAGAATCATTTGCATATGTTTTTTTCTCAGAAATAAAAATACTTAAGTGTGTATCAAATATGATAAAAACAAGAGCCATCATTTTGTCAATACATTACAGTTGTTAGTTGTGGGACAGGAGAGCTGGTTCTTCACTTCCTCCATTAATGTTCAGCACATCCATGAGGAAGCTTCACATATGAGTTGTGTAAACACATGTCATAGGAAAGAGAAAAACAAAACAAAACACCAGAACATGGAGCTGCTGAAAGCATTAAATCCTCAAGTTAAAGATAAAAACCAGGATACATTAGTGTATTGCAGATATGGGCATGCCTGTTTTGATAAACAAAAATAAGATTATAGTAAAAGTAAACTGAATGACCTAAGGCAGAAAGCTTCCTTTCCAGCTTGCAAACACCAAATAGAAAGCATAAGAACCTCTGTGAAATAATTATCCACCTTAAAACACATCCACTAAAAGCTTTAAAATTATATATTCAAAATTTGAATAACTTTCTAAATATAACTATAAACTTCAAGCATCTGTGATGTGCCTATATAATCAAGGAAAGTAATCAAGAAAATGAATATTCCTAGTGGTTCCAACAAATTATGCCCAAATATACTGTATTTATCAGAACAGAATGACATATAGGTCAAGATTCTGGATTCATATAGAGCTGACATTTTTACCTGCTTAACCAGAGCATCATCAAAGGGAGGAAACTGTGTGTCTAAGAGAAGTAGTAATTTCCCAAGTGGGACACTATTCTCACTTCACATTTCTAAATTCTTATCTATTCAACTGTGCTTACAAATGAAAATGAGGAGCAGTATTTTAACTACATGGCAACAAAATAAATACAGCAATACAAATTCTGTTTGAAAATTCAAATCAATTTTAGTAGTTTAATAATGACTCAGCTGTTCCCTTGACCAGTTTTAATTTATATGATTTGAGTTACTTATAATCTATTGTCACTCCAAGCTTTTCAATAGAAAATCTTAGAAGAAAAATTATTCACATCTTAAATTCTGTGTTGAGTGCCATGAGGAAATATGGCACCTTTCCATATGAGTCATCCTTTGCCCAGCCAAACCTCACATATTTTCTATTTCATCACTAAGTAGCAGTCATGGGTACTAGAGTGAATAAAGAGAACTGCAGAGCTCATTTTCAAGTAGCCATCATTCTACTTAAAAGAGGCTCTAAAGTGTAAGAACGTGATGGTAAGTCAAAGAAGATCAATAAATTATATTCTTAAAAAGGGACATGGCAAAATCACAAGGAGAAGTTATTAAGCTCCATGAGAGATTATGCCTACTTTATGAATTAAACTGTATCATAGAGTTATAAATACATAGCGCTAGAGCAAAACATTGTATGTATTATGTTTGGTTCTCTCTACAGATGCAAGCATGTAATGAAGATCTGCCAATGAATTTCCTGTAGATGCTAATGGACTACTGTAATTTTGAAGTTGAAATAATTAACATAATAAAAATCAGTTGCTTAGAAAAAATAAAGAAGCAAATTAACAGGAACACAGCTAAAGCAGAGATAAATAAGAATCTGGGAAAAGACAGACTGATGGATGTTTATTAAGGGAGAAATCACTTATACTAGAAACATATGCTGCGGGTTCCCTTTTCAAGGATGTCTCTGGATGCTCTCTGTCTCCAACTAAGAAGTAAGAGAATAAGCTTAGGTCTGGGACCCCAGATGTAGTAACCCAGGTCATACCCAAACCTGTCCCTATACCCCAATGGGTGTGGTCAGTGCAACAGGTGCAGGCAGGGTGGATATCTCTCTACAATTCCCATTTTAGTCTAAAGAAAAGATTTAGGCTTGATACAAAACTATATACAAAGACAGTAAATATCAAGTATGCTCTAGGAAAGGGGAAATTAAGAACATGCATACATAAGACCTATTGCCAGCAAGGTAACAAGAACTACATATCCAGTCTTAGGATGAAGGCAAAATAGAGATTACTATAGAGTTGTCCTAAGATGTAAAGTTAAATTTTTGCCTGATATTTCTATCTAGGAAAGAGAGAACAATAATTGTGACAATCTAATCTTCAACCACATAAAAGACCTGAGAAGGAAGATAACAATACTAGGGTAGGCAGGAAGTGCAGACAAGCAGCTTCCAAAAGGTGCAGTGAATACAGAAACATCAGAATACCTAGACAGTCACCTGAAGTCTCACAACAATGTCAGGTCAATCAGTTTTAGATAAGGCCTGGAGTATCTGACTGAGGTAGGTAGAATGTCTGTCTTACTCTGACTTGGCAAGGTTTAGCAGACTTCTATGTTCATCTTCTGCAAGCACAGTAGGACAGCATATCCAAAGTCAGCGTTGAGTTAGTGTCAGTTCTTTGCCCAAGAGATCATTAGCTGAGGAGAGGATAGACTCCAGAAGGAGTGGCATCAGTGCCCAACATACTCTTGGTAATAGGTTAGTGCTGTTATGAGCGATGGTGTCTTATGTGAACAGAACACTAAATAAAACATTTAAATGCCATATTATGTAGGTCTATGAAGTGTTTGAAGATCAAACATCTATTTCTGACTAATCTCATAGGTATAAGAAACATAGGTGAAGATATTCTGGAATACTCAGGAACATAGCTATACAAATGAGTGAAACTTCCATAAGAGATGTAGCAAGGACAATGATAAAAAATATGAGGAACATGATAAAATATATCATAAATTGTATCAATATACAAAATGTCTTGAACATATGTTAAAGTATACATAGACTATGATAAAGATTTTGTGCACATAACTTCATAAACAGTAAGAAGATCTTACACAATATGCTCAATATGACAAAATACAAAATATAAATTATCTGAAAAAGGAATACAAACTTAATTTTACATAAGTTATAGCATATAAGAATCTATAACAATTTAAGTTTTATATAACTAATAATTACTAAGACAATTCACAAGAAAATAAGTTAATCTACCCATATTCCATATAAACCATACTCTTCCCAACTATAGGTATAGGTATATAGTTTCTAAAAGAGATATCCGAGTCTGAGCATCACCTTTCATACCCAATCCTAAGCAACTAAAATCAACCCTATGTAGATGAATATTATCCCTTAATGCCAAGAGTAATGAAAGAGGGTATCTTTTTTTTTTTTTTTTTTTTTTTTTTTTTTACGATTACCTCTAACATGGGATGATGATGACTCCATGGGATCCCAGAAGAAAATGTAAGGCAACAGAATTTCTTGAGATGGCTAGCTGTAACATTTGTAGCTAGTCTCTGAGGGGCAGAAAATGCTGACTTAAGTTCTCATCTGAAAATCTGGCCAGGGTGTATTAAGAAGGTGCACCATTTCTACTAGGTAGTCTGGAGTTGTTGCGAGCATTATAGGCCCAAACTGCATTTTGTGTGATGTTTTTAGTCCACATGCATCAGGTTGAATGAAATGGAATTGATGAAGTGAGGCTCCATCTTCTTTCTGTAGAGTTCAAAGACTGCTGTTAGGAATTGTTATTGTTCCCTGTGGAAAACTTAAACATTAATATCTACATAAAAATTTCAACTTTTATAGGTATGCATATTGGTAAAGGCAACATTAAGCATGAAAATAATTATGAAGTAAATTAGGATTTCAGAGAGAAACCCAAGTTTAGACAAATGTTTTCTTCGGTCTTACACCAATTGCCTACTTGATATAGGGCAGAAACTCTGAATTTTATTTCAGCACCATGCTTGAATTTAGAGGAGGAATACAAAATCCAACTCCAAAGCCAGCATTAGTTTACATGAAATGGGACTAAATGAGTAAGTACTAGGAAGTAAAGAGAAATAGATTTTCTGTGTAGAAATAGTTTACTAGAATTAGATATTGGTACTATACTTCAGATTCTTCTTTGTTTGATAGTACTTTCTGGATAGATATCTACTCTTCTTTAGATACCTACATGTTCACAATCTTTTGGCTGTTTTCTGTTTTTCTGTAAAGACATCAGAACACTTCCCCTACTTTTGAGAGGTCTCCATAAAACTCATGGGAAATACTTTGGTGGATGACTTATCATTTCTCCTCATTAAAAGGTTTCTCTTGTTCAACTCGGATCTTGATCAACTTATATGATATCCATAACTTTTCTTCTCCTGGAGATACAAAGGCATAATTCCTACCCTAATGTAACACATATCTTGGTTAAGATACTGAGGTCAATATCCTTGAATTAGACCAGCTAGTTTAGTTCAGAAATTATTTCTACTGTCAAGTGTCTTTCTGAGGCTGCTTTTTCTTTCTCATTAATATTAAGAAAGTTTAGTGTTAATAAAGCATTATGATATCTGTGTTTGGGGGTCTTGGTTCCCCCTGATGATTTATAGTGGATTTGTTTTAAAATATGATTAGATCTCTCAACTAATGCTTGTCCTGTAGGACTGTGTGGTATACCAGTTATGTGCTTTATGTTATAATATTAAAAAAAAACAGTTTCAATTTGTTGGAGACATATGCTGGAGTATTGTCCGTTTTTATTTGTGCAATATAACCATAATGGCCATTACATAAAATAGACATGTAATAACAGAATCAGCCTTTTCAGAGCTTAGAGCAGAGGCCCACTGAAATCCTGAAAATGTGCCTATAGTATGTTGCACATATTTTATTTTCCAAATTCTGCAAAGTGAAACACATCCATTTGTCAGATTTTAATCCTTTGTATACCTTCAGGGTTACTACCTGCTGGTAAAAGAGTTTGATTTTAGAATGAACAAGTGGGACATTATCTTACTATTTCCTTAGTCTCTTGTCAGGTGATAGAAAATTCCCTTTATTTCTTCAAAATTTTATTTTTATTAGAAAATTCAATTAGAATCAATGAATAGAGACAAAAATTGACTTATAAGTTTCTTGCCATAGGCTGCTATGTACCTGTTATAGTGACTAAAAAATGAAATACACTCAAATTTCAATGCTAATTTTAAAACAATTTTTTTTCTTTTTTTATTTTACATATTGATCCCAGTTCCCTCTCTCTCCCTCCCTCCCTCTTTCCCCCTCTCCCCCTCACATGCACCCAAACCACCTTCCCTCTCCCTTCCACCCCCACTCCATATGTAGGTTGATGCCATCCAGAAAGGGTCATGTAAATCTGTCAAGTCATTTGAAGTAGGGACTAGGACTTCTCTCTAGTCTCTAGGTTAAGGCAGTATCCCTCCATGGGGGATGTGCCCGCAAGGTCCTTTTGTGTACTAGGAATACATCCTGGTTCCAATGTTTGAGGTCCCTTAGTCTGCTCAGGCCTTCTAAATTAGACCCATGTTCAGGGGGTCTGAGTCAGTCCCATGCTGGATTCCAAGCTATCAGTCTGGGGGCCCTTTAGCTCCTATTGTTCAGGTCAGCTCTCTCTATGTGTTTCTGCAGCGTGGTCTTGTCCTCCCTCTCTGCATCTGATTTCTAATTTGGCTCAGTGTTTAAGTGTGGGTGTTTGTTTCTGTTTCCAACTAGATGAGGGCTCCATGATGGTGGATAAGTTAGTTGTTGATCTCATTATCAAGGACGGGCATTTATGGTAGCCTTTCCACTGTTGCTCAAATTGTTAGTTGGAGTCAGTCTTGTAGGTCTCTGGACATTTCTTTAGGTTCTGTTTTCTCTTCAATCCTATAACGGATCCCTCTTTTATGTTCTCTCTCTCTCTCTCTCTCTCTCTCTCTCTCTCTCTCTCCCTCTCTTTTCTGTCTTCTATTCCTCCCATGACTCAATCTTCCTAGTCACACGTGCTTTCCTCTATTCCCCTTCTCTTTCTCCCAGTTCCCTCTCCACTCACTGCCCCCCCCACTCACTCTGTGCTCTGGAGAACTTGTCCCTTCCACCTTCTGTGAGGGACCTTATATGAATCTCTTAGAATCCACCTTGTATCCTAGTTGCTCTGATGATATGAATTATAGTCTGGTGATCCTTTGCTCTAGGTCTAAAATCCATATATGAGCGAGTATGTACCATGTTCCTCTTTTTGTGACTGGGTAACCTCATTCAGAATGGTATCTTTAAGTCTGTCCACTTGCATGTGAATTTCAAAATGATTCCATTGTGTAAATGTGCCACATCTTCTTTATCCTTTCTTCAGTAGAGGAACATCTAGGTTGCTATCAGGTTCTTACTATTACAAATAATGCTAGTAGGAACATAGTTGAGCACATGCCTTTGTTGAATGGATGTGGATATTTGGGTATATGCCTAGGTTGGGATTGCTGGGCCCTGTGGTAAACTGATTCCCATTTTCCTGAAGAACCACCTTACTGATCTCCAAAATGGCTGTACAAGTTTGCACTACCACCAGCAGTGGAACAGTGTTCCCTTTTCTCAACATCCTCCAGCATAACTTGTCATTGGTGTTTCTAATTTCAGCCAATTTGGAAGTAGTAAGATGGTATGTCAGAGTTGTTTTGATTTGCATTTTCCTGATAGCTAAGGATGTTGAGCACTTTCTTAAGTGTCTTTCAGCTTTTTTAATTACCTCTATTGACAACTCTCTCTTCAGTTGTGTGCCCCATTTTGTAATAAGGTTATTTGATATTTTCTTGACTACTTTCTTGAGTTCTTTGTATATTTTGGAGATTAGCCCTCTGTCAGATAATGGATTGGTGAAAATCTTTTCCCAGTCTGTGGGCTTCAGTTTGGTCTTGTCCACTGTGCCCTTTGCCTTACAGAAGCCTCTAAGTTTGAGCAGGTCCCATTTATTAATTGTCGATCTCAGTGTCTGTGTTATAGGAGGTATGTTCAGGAAGCAGTCTCCTATACCATCTTGTTCAAGGGTACCTCCTACGTTCTCTTCTAAGAGGTTCAGTGTTGCTGGATTTATGTTCAGGATTTATGTCTTGATCCATTTGGACTTGAGTTTTGTCCGTGTCGATAGACATGGGTCTATCTGCAGTATTATATACACCCTCATCCAATTATGCCAGCACCATTTGTTGAAGATGCTTGATTCCCCCCACCCCATTGTATACTTTTAGCAGTTTTGTCAAAATTCAGGTGTTCATAGGTGTGTGGGTTAATATATCAGGATTTTCAATTTTATTCCAGTGTTCTTGTTCTCTATTTTTGTGCCAATGCCAGGCTATTTTCAGGAATATTGCTCTGTAGTAGAGCTAAATGTCAGGGATGATGATGACTCCTGAGGTTCTTTTATTGTACAGGGTTGTTTTGGCTAGCCTAGGTCTTTTGTCTTTCCATATAAAGTTGACCTTTCAAGGTCAATGAAGAATTGTGCTGATTTTAATGGGGATGGAATGGTTTACATAAGTGATCCCCCCAAAAAAAACTCCACTAAGGAACTCCTATTGCTGATAAAAACCTTCAGCAAACTAGCAGGATATAAGATAAACTCAAAAAAAAATCAGTAGCCCTACCTTATTCAGCAACAATGGGGCTTAGAAAGAAATTAGAGAAACATCACCTTTTACAATAGCCACAAAACACATAAAGTATCTTGGGATAACACTTACCAAACAAGTGAAAGACCTACATAATAAGAACTTTGTGTCTTTAAAGAAAGTTATTAAAGAAGATACCAGAAAATGGAAAGATCTCCCATGCTCTTGGATAGGTAGGATAAACATAGTAAAAATGACAGTCTTGCCAAAAACAATATACAGATTCAAAGAAAATTCCTTTTTCAAACCTTTGTTGTTCACATGGTGTGTTAAATGAACTCTGAGGCCTCCATCACACTTTCTATTAACAACTCATCAATTCTGTCATTGCCTTGTGCTAGAGGACCTGGCAGACCAATATAGGATCTGCGAGATATATATATATATATCTCCTATTGTACTTGTAATTGTATAAACAATTAAGTTAATTCTGTATCACTTGGAATAAATATCACAGTCTCAATGTGTAAGATAACTTTCTGAATATTGAGAGTCAGTAACTATATTTAGAGGTTTTTGTGAAATCTAGAAGTTCCATGAAAATGGTGTACAATTTTACTTTTTATACAAAGTTATAAGGGCTTTGGACTGCTTTACTTATATTTCTTGATTTATATTCTGCCTTACCTGATTTGGTTGCATCAGTGTAAAATGTAGGGACTCTGTAAATTGGTGTTTTTCTTACAATGAGTGGAAGGATCCAAATCTCTTTCTTTTTGAATTTGATCCTTTCACTTTTGTGATAACTGTAGCTAATTGTTCCCAAAAAGTTACTGTAAGCTCTCTGCTAATATTTATTTTCTTTCCATAAGGAGGACATTTCCTCATTTGTTAAAGGTATTATAATTTCAGCTTGGTCCCTTCTTGCCAGTTGACAAAGTCTTAATTTATCTATTAAAATCAAGTAAGAGATCTTTTCTATGTATGTTTTGAGATTTTTATTCTGTTTTTATGGTAAAAATATTGATTCTAATATAATATGTTCCCTCTGTATAAATCCCTGAAGGATATTCTCTTGATGGTAGTATAACCAGAATGGAGTCTAGTTTTGGATCCACACGGTCCACATGTGATTCTAGTATCTTTTTTTTTTTAACCCTTCTTAATTTTTTTTCAGCTTCAGCTGATAATATCTGTAGAATATTTAAGCCCTTGTCCCCTTTTAGGGCTATTTTCAAGTTTTTCAAATCATGTCCTACTCCAATAATGGTCTATATTTGAGAAATCTCTGCTAGTAATTTTTGACACTGTTAAGTGTCTGGTAATGATCCCTTCTGATATGTAGTTTTTGTTGTCTAATTTTCTGTATACCTATTTTATATCCCAAGTAATTGATAGAAAATCTTCTTTGTATATTTTTTGGAGGTGGGCATTTTGTAATCCCCAGCAAGGTGAAACTTCCTTACTTCCTCAAACATTTTTTTTTAATATTTATTCTTTAGAATCAGCAAACAATATGTCACCCATGCAATGGTAAATTATGGATGGTGGAAACTGTTTACAAATTATTTCCAAAGGTTTTTACACAAAATATTGACATTGAGTGGGGCTGTTTAGCATTCCTTGTGGCAAAACTTTCCATTGATATATCTTCACCAGCTGAGAATTATTATAATTAGGGACTGTGAAGGCAAACTTTTCTTTATCATTTTTTTTTTGTAAACGTATAGTGAAGAACCAATCTTTTAAATCAATAGCTATAATAGGTCATTCCTTAGGTATCAGAGAAGGCAAGGCACTCTAGGCTAATAGAAAGCCATTTTCTGGATTACTTTATTGATGGCTCTCAGATCTGTAAGCAATAATATGTTAAAGTTAAAATCCTTCTTTTTATTTTAGACAGAAGAGAAAATGATGGGAGATGCTATTCTACAAATATATTTCTCTTATTGGTTAATGAATAAAGCACTGGTGGCCGATAGAGAAGCAAGATAGGCTGGACTAGGAGACAAGGAGGATTCTGGGAGATGTAGTGGAGAAGAGTTGAAATATAGGACAAAAAGGAGTAAGAAGTCCAGACCCTCTCTCCCGTATGATAAGACCATATGGAAACACTTAGACTAATAAAATAAGTTAATATTTAAGGCAGAGCTAGTCAATAAGAAGTTCTAGCCATTGGCCAACAGCTTTATCACTATTTGAGTCTCTGTATGTTATTTTGGGCCTGACTCAGCTCTGGGATCAGGCTGGTGGGAAAGTGATCATAACATACATCAGTTTTAACATTTATATAGCATGTGCTTATCTGTTTTGTTCTGCACTAACACTAATATAAGAAACAAAATATCTGATTATAAATACTATATATAATACTAATATACACAATATATAATACTAATAAAATATGCAGGTAGATATAAGCCTTTTTTTCCTTTATAGTTAGATTTATCAATTTCATAGTACCATAAATGATACAGTACTTACATACATCTTCACCAAGTTCTTGAAGATTCATTTTTTTTTCTTTTGGAAGATAAAATATCAGGCCTATGAGTTTATTGTAAACTGATCATATCAACTTAGGCAAATTGCAAGTCACTTAGTGGAACCAGCTGAATTATTTCTAATAGAATTATGAGTGTACAATGATGATAATATTATAGGGTGAAATTGCAACATATAAAATGTTACTCATTTCTACATTTTTCCAAATTGTGGTATAGTTAATTCTCTCTCTCTCTCTCTCTTTCTCTCTCTCTGTCTATCTCTCCAGTAATCTGAAATCTGTTCATCTGTTCATCTAATCTAAATTATTACTTGATAATATTGTTTGGATTGATGATAACAGAACATAACTGAAATCCCTTTGAAAGGAATAACATAAAATTTTTCTTCTGAGATATATTAACATTAGGAGCTTTGCTGTTAGACAGTAATACAACGTTTGAATCAAATAATATCAGCACCTATTAAGGTTACCATAGGAGAAATGAGAAATATAAAACACACCCAAGAGACTTGAATCATTAGTCACTTGACATAAAGTCTTTAAAAAATTATGGATGCCTCACTTACTTCTACATGTGTCTTCAAAAACTTTCTCCTTATAATTTTGGCAATTGTAACATTGGACAGAAAATTGTTACATAAGAATACATTACCACAAAAAAATAAAATCATGTATGGTGACTTGCTGTAGCTTAGTTGTTCAATTTTAAATTTAATACCAGGGTCTACAGTTTACAGCTACACTCCATGATATAAACTCAGGATACAAAAGTCTAATTATGTATTCAATGAATACAGTAGTGCTGACCTGTGTATGGTTTGAGTTTGTACCTACAAATACTCATGTGTTGTGATATGGGACCTCAGTTTGACAATATCAGGAGGTGAGCTCACTGGGAGGCACATTGGCCACAAGGAAGTAGGGCACTTCCCATGGTAATTCTGAATTGGTGTTTGTGAGTTTGAAGTCTGCCATTTTCTTTGGCTTTGTGTTTATTTGGTGATCATCTTTTCATACACATTCCATCAAAACTGCCCTTTGTCATTATGTCCTCACCAAACCAATGTGCTAACAACCTTGATGGTAAAACCTCCAAAACTGTGAGTGGAATAAAAGAACATACCTCTGATATTACTGTTGTACTAAAAACAGACTAGTATAATAGGTGATATGATTAATTAAATTAATTGACTGAAATCCTATGACATTTTAATTGTATGTCTGTCAGGCACCAGAATCACTTTTTTATATATTACATAGTTCTTATGTTGTTGATGTCACACAACTCACAAAGAATTTTACAAACTAGACCCATGTTCTTACCCTAGTAGTCTATAATATAAGGGTTTTCATACCACCACTCTGTACTTTGTCCATGATTACATACTGGTATGATATAAGTTAGAAACTCACATAATCTTAATTGCAACTCCTGTTTATGGCATTCTCATACAAATGAAAGTTACAGAAGAGATGTTATTCCTTATAATTCAGTGCATAGCTGTTACATGAGGTCTCTAAGCAGGTTGTGCTTATGTTGCCATTCCCCTAGTACATATCCTCCTGCTACAGAAACAAGGAAGAGAGGAATAAAACAGATTTACTTTTTATAATTTTCATGACTTTACTACCTCCAACAAACCAGCTGCTATGTCAATGTATTTGGTTTACTTTGGAACATGACAAATGTCATTGTTGTGAAAGGAAAGGGATGTAGAATGAGGGAAAGGAGACATCAACAGAGGCAATAGAAATCCCTACAGATGACACGTTTCCACAGGGACCTCCATGCGCCCTGTGGATAAGACACAGCCTAGGAATTTGTAGAGCAAGTTCCCAGAAAAGGGATGAAGATGACTTCCTCCTTTTGTTCTAAAGAGCACATTATTCATGCTGTTCCTGGCACCAAAGGATAAATTAGACTATCTCAATATTCTTGACAGAATAGAAGTTATAATGGCAAACTGAGTTATATGCAATTCTGAATGAAATGTAATAAAGTATGTAATAGGTCAGATCAACTCAGAAGTTAAAGCCAAGGGAAAGTTCATTGTTTCAAGCAGTCTGTTTACCTGGTAACACTGTTTTCTATTCTGGAATAAAGCAATGTGAGCAAAGCACCTGCATCATGGTGAGCTACACCCCATGGAACATACTGAGGAGTGTGGGTTGAGCATGGATGAAATGGGTTATGGCAGAATACTGAAATTGGCTTATAACTTCATCATGATCACTATCTTATCAATACTACCACTGAATAAAGTAACAGTGTTTTCATTTGCTTTCTTTTCCTGGCATAAAACACTGGTATCAGAAGCAACTGAGGGAGGAAAGTTTTAATTTGGCTGACATGTTCTGATCACAGCCCATCATGAATAAAAATCAGAGCAGAACCTGGAAATTTGAAACTGAAAGAGGAGCCACTAAGGAATGCTACTTGCTTGCCTGCTTCCTGGTCAACTCAGTTTGCTTTCTTATACAACCCAGCACCACTTGCCTAGTGGTGGTACTTACCCTAGTAGGTGGGCAACTCCCTCATCAATCATTAATCAAGAAAATAGTTCACAGTCTGGGTTATAGGCCATTGGGATGGAGATGTTTTCTTAGTTAAGGAGCTTTCTTCCAAACAACTCTAGGTTGGATCACATTAACACAAACAAACAGAAACAAAGGAACACCCCCCCCCCCAAACAAACAAAAACTAGAAATAGTTACTCTGGTGAGATCCTTTGCCAACTGAGTAGTGTACCATCATTGATCCATAGTCATTTAAACATATAAGGAGCCTTTCCTGGTAAGAATCTTGGTTTTTAATTGCTTTAAAATGAATGTGGCTGATTGATACAAAATCTGAAAACCAGGACATTATCATTAATTTAGAGCATTGGTGTGCATCTTTTGTTATTACTTTAATTCAAATCATAGTTGTTATGTTGTAAAACTGGTTACTTTCTTTATGCATTTTTGTTTACAAACAATTTGAATTCTTATTAAGTATAGACCCTCAATGCCTTTACACATTCCTGATGTTGATGTTTCTCAGTCACACCAAATTCAAATCATTAATAGATGTCCACAAAGAAGGCTGTATAGAAACCTAACTCTTAATTCATTCATTCCATAGGGTAGAACACTGGTTGGAATATAAAATGAAATAAAAATATAAAAAATGAAATAAAATAAAAAGGAACAATATTAAAAAAAAAAAAAAAAAAAAACCTAATCCAAAGTGAAATGACATGTATTACAGTATCAATGACCAATCACCTGGTTTTGACACTAATGGAAACATTCTATAAACTTTATTTTGTAGACAGTTGCTAAAAGAGGAAGTAAAATCACAGGAAGAAAAAAAGTTATACTTAGTAAACAAGCTGTAAGTGCAGATAGTATACTGTTCTTGAAACAAATTTTTGCTTAGAAAGATAGAGCAGCCGGGGAGAAATGGAGACCATGGTGTTGGAAAGAATGCCCCCTAGTTTGCTAGAGCAGCTTCAGGTATGAAATTTTTTACAGTGACAGAGAACTAAGCTGTATCATTATTGAGACAGAACATGACTTAGTATTAGAATGTGATAAAAATCTGGGGTGGGGGAGGCAACTGGAAGCATATCAAGAAGGGGTGAGTAAAATAAGCAAAAAACAGCAAGGGAAATGGTACCTTCAGGCCTATGACCCACCTATGTGTTGAATGTTAATTAAGAAAGCACCTTCAGCTTGCTATATACTTAAAAGGAATGAATGTATCATATTTCTGATAAAAAAAATATATACTCCTTCCACTCCAAAACCTCCCATCCACTGTCATTATTTACCTATTGCTTAGCCCATAAATGTAGATATTATCCACAATTCTGTTTCCTCTCAGGTAACCATCACCCAAGTATCCATCAATCTTAGCAGGAACAAAAATCAGAAACAGTTCCACAGAGCTTCCAGTGGTGCTCTCTGTACCTCTGCTCTAATTTCCTTCCACTCCTCTTTTATTGATGCTGTGTGCAGTTATCCTTTTTAGCCAAATTCATTGCATCAACTTCTTAATATCCCATGATGTTGAACAAAATAAAACCTTTCTGTTTGGTCCCTTAACTCAGTCCCACCTTCTCCACATCATGCCGACTTACCCGCACCTTCCCACTACACTGCATGGACCAGAAAGCTTCTCAGTGTGAGAAACATCTTTAAGTTGCTTGACTGTATCTAATGGATTGTACTAGTTATGTTTGTGTCTCCATTTTATCTTCATTCTCCATTCCATATGTCCTTTAACAGGGTTTGATAGAGTGAGAATGTGAGTTGAGAGGTGAGAGAATTCTGAACTATGCATTAAGGGCCTTCTGCACTAAATATTTACACTTTTATCTCTATATCACACATACCACAGTGTTTCAATGGTTAAAGCACAATGTTTTTCATGAGAAATGCATTAAGGATATGTGCAGAATAAAGATGGAAAATATGAGAATGAATGAAAATTTTACTCACTAAACAGTATTTATACTCATCAAAACAGAAGGAAGTGTGTCCAGATGCACAACAGGACACCTAGCTACCATCGACCTGACAAAGCCTCAATGTTAAAAGCAACAGCAGACATTCCTTTCCCAAAATGTAATTCCTACTTTTCTCTACTTAAAGATATTGCTTAATTATTCCACTTTAGTAGACATGATGTTTAAACCTCAATAGAATTTATAGCCTCCTCCTTAAAAGGTGTAAAATGTATAATACTGTATTTAACAAATTTCCTTGCAGACAAGTTTCAAGATAATTTAGGTTCTGCCAGTCAGACACTTGTATGTTACCGCTGTAATTTGAAGACAAGACAGGTATTCTTGTTTTAAATACCTGATCTGACTATATTTGGTTTGTTTGCTTGCTATCTTTACTTTTTAAAGAATTTTACTTTTTCATTTGTTTATATGTATGTGTATCTATGTTCACATGTGTGAATAGTCACCAACAGTAGCCAGAAAATGTCAGACATTTTGGAGCTGGAGTTACAGGTGATATTGTAGTTCTGGGACCTGAACTCAGGTGTTTCCAGTCTCAGGTGTCCAGTATTTGTGTTCATTCTACTGTCTACTTTATTATTAAATATATTTTTTAAGTCACTTTATAAATTTTCAGAACAAACAATATCTAACATATGTTGTTTTTTTGAGTGAGTATGCTAATATCTGAAAAACATCTTCATGGCTGTATCATTTCTAAAACTCCTAGACACCTCAGTACTTAATAGAAGACTTTTATTTATATTCTAATTCATATTTACTCAGTCATCAGAGATATTACAAATTATGGAGTTTGTATTTAGACATTATCTCTTGAAAATTGGAAATATCATTTTTTATTATTAGAAATAAGTGGTAATATCATTAAATATTTTCACCAATGTTTGGGAGACCTGAGCTAATGCTGTTCATTGTATATATTTCTATTAGCTCATGGTTTATATCATAGTCATATCAGTTTTCTTTAATAGCTTTCAAAGACATTTACTTGGATCCTGGAAAACAAAGGGAAGTATATTGTTAAGTACTATAGTGAAAATGATTCAATGCATGAGATGTATGGAATATTTCTTCATTGACTGGCAGAGCGAACATTATGTTAAGTCAACTTAAAAGGAGGAAATACCTATTTTGGCTTGCAATCATAGCTGTTTGCACCAATGGTTGGTGAGCTGGGCCTGGAATGAGCAGCAGTGCAAACAGGACCCAGAAAGGAGGAGCTATTCACTTCCTGGTGGCAAAGAAGCAAAATCTGAGAGATTTTAGTAATAGGGCATGTCCTTCTGTATATATGTTTCTCTTAATGGTTGATGAAGAAAACAATGATTGGTCAGTAGCCAGGCACGTAGCATAGACCAGGGAGAAAGAGGCAGAGGTGCATTGTAAAGGCAGAAGGGGTAACATGCTGGAGAATTACCAGGTAAGCCAAAAGCATGTGCAAATATTTAGATTAATATAAATGGGTTAATAATTAAGACAGAGGTAGCCAGTAAGATGCCTGAGCCATTGGCCCAAAAGTTTACAAATTAATATGTCTTTATGTGTTTATTTGGAACTATACAGCAGTAGGACGAGGCAGAACAGAAACTCTGACAACACTCTAGTCCAAGAGTCCCTCTCCAAAACACCCTCTCTAGCAAGCTTCTCTCCACTGGTCTTATTGAATGGGTGTTCTGCAGGTTGGTGACACATGGGCTTTGGGACAACATTGCAGAAGAAACCATTGAAAATGAATACAAGGTATAATTACAAGCTAAAAGTATACACGAAAGAGAGATTTTTTAAAAATAATATTCAGTAATGTTCCAATGATTAAAAGTTAGAACCAAAATTAGGAATGTATAAAGGGCTCTGAAGACGAGAGAGTAATGAAAGGCTTAGAAAGGACATAGAAGCATTCCTGCAGGGGAGGAAATGATTCATGTGAAAGTCAAGCAGTGAGTAGCATCCTTGGTTCCAGGACAGTCCTGGTTCTTCTAAGTAAAGCAAATGACTTTCAGGTATTTAGAAAGGGTTTTACATAAAGCACATAGTGCTCTGCAATGGCATATCTCATTTTCAACTAGATAATAAACTATCCTACCCAGAAACTCTACCTCATAGGGTTTCATGTCAATATTTAGTATATCTTTGTGTTATCATAAATTATCAGTATGGAAGCAGAGATGACTGGGAAACCTCCTAAGGGGATGAACAGTTTTTCCTAAAGAACAGTTGTTAATTGCTTGAGAAATGTTTCCTGAAGTGCTTACCATGAGCCTCTTTTTGGAGGATCTGGAAAGCAACAGAAAAACATGTAAGTTCATTTTAAAACATAAATAGAAGGTGGAAATCATGAGAGTGATTGATGGACACATAAAAAATAATTGCTACAAGTTCCATCATGAGTGCATTGTGAATTCTTGTCTTTTAAACACTTTGCTCTTTGTGACACCTTCACTTCATTATGTAATATTCCCAAGGCACAACATTGATTTATCATTGTATTTTCATAACACTTAAACTTGCATGCTATTTGAAAACAGTCTTCTCAAAAATTTACAACAACAAAAGTGAAGAGATGCCCTGTCCAAAGTGCTTAGAGCCTCCAAATGCAAGAAATCTATGTGAAGTCTATCACCTTCATTTCCTTTACTTTAGTTGGCAAATGGATATTTTCCCGCAGCATTTTAAGAGCAATTATTTTCTACTTTTCATTCATTCAAAGACCAAGAAAATCCACTTAAAGCACATGAACTGCAATAGACTAAAGATGAAAAAGCTCTGTGTTACCGTCATCAAGCTCCTTATGTTCAAGAACTCTCAATAACACTGGCACTGAAATTTAGTCACAATGTGAATCAATTTGTGTTATATACATTTGTATACATTTGTAAAGGTTAATATCATTTTGCTGATAGAAAAATGTGTGAGGAAGAGACATCTGTTATTGTCTTTTCTACATGTTGGTACTTGTTACCAGTACCTGAGATGTTACTATTTTATTTTACAGGTCAGCAATTTGGATTAATGTCAGGTAAAGACATATAAAATAGGATTATTAAATTTGCACATTTACAAAATAAGAAGGACAATTAACATATCAAATGAGAATTTAATTAACTTACCTCTCACGATAATAGGAAATTGGGATCCACAAATAGATTCTTGAAGAATATGAGTAAGGCTGGGGAGAAATCTCTAGAAGAAATTCACCCGGAGAGTTGAGTAGACAGCAAACACACAGACACAGACACATATGCATGCACACAAGCACACATATATGTACACACATACACACAGAGACATTCAGTTCTTAAAGATACTGAGATGGGTAGCACTGAAGACAAAGAAACTATTACACAGTGTACTTAAGAGGTGGAATTTATCTGTGGTGACGGATGCCATTTTCATTTTATACATTTGTGTTCTTGCTCACCCATGACAGTAAGAATTCAGACAGTCTTATAAATGCACTTGCTTTCCATTCTCCACAAAGAGCAATCTAGAAATTCCAGACCTTTATTGCCAAGGATCTACATAATAGCTAAAATTAACTGTAACTACTTATTCAGAGAAAAAAAACTGCATAAGAAAGCATAAACTGTCTCAAAACATATCAAAGACTTCAGAGCGGAAAAAGATTGCAAATTACATGCATATGTCAAAAGGTTAAAACTAAAATCAATTTGAAATATGTTTTAAATTAAGAACAAGAAGTATTTCTCTAATCCATATAAAATCTATACAAATATGTAGCACTTTCTCCAGTCTTAGGTAAAGAGTAGTATGTATGCAGGAAGAGTGGTTATCTGTGCAGATTGCATACAATAATCTATTCTACATATAAAAGGTAAATTTACCCATCTTTAAAGACAAATAGAAATTACAAACTACCAGTCTGTATGTATATATCATTAAGTAGTATGCAAATTCAAGCAAAATGCTTATGTTTCTTACTCAAATACTCCTTGTTACTTAAATAAGCAAACCTCCATCTATTTCATCTATTAATATATATGGTTTTGTGATTTATATGTAAGAGAAGTAATGAATGTGAAAAAACAATATTTGTAGGGGTGACTTTGTTTATTAGATTTTGCTTATCCATTAGGAACAAGAATCAGATATAACTTAAGGTTATGTAAGAATATGTATATTGTGCCATATACACCTCAATATAACAAGAACATTAAATTCAGTAAGTTTACACAATCATTTCCAAGAATATTATTAATACTTAGAGAAATCCCTTTATAAGTTATATTTCCTGCCTAGAAACATCAGATGGCTTTATCTCTTATATAAAATTTATTCACCATGTTTTTTTATCATAACCAAGCAGATTTTAATCATTAATGATTCCACACATAGTTAAATAGATATCATTACATATTTGCTAGTTTCCAATATTCCACAGACTTTTTAAATAGACATAACATTTTATTTATATATAGAAAAAAATCCATATTTTCAGTATAAATGAACTTTTATTCTTTTATATATATATTTATTTATTTTAGGTTTTCGGAAACAGGTGTCTCTGTTTAGCAATGGCTGTCCTCAAACTCACTATGTAGATAAGGATAGACTTGAACTCACAGAGATTTACCTGCTTATGCCTCCTGATAGCTTGTATCAAAGGAATGTGCCACCAATTCCCAGACATAAATAAACTTGTAAGTTAAAATGTAAGTTAAAACTAGCTTCTGACATGTGACTATTGACTAAGAATTCATTGTAGCCTATGAGATGCTGATAGGTTTTTCTTCTTTAGTATTCAGAAAATAATTTCTGTGTATATTCTCTGCATAAATATCCTTTAGATTAGACATACTGAACACATACATACAGTATTGTATGCAATATTAGTATTTCCAGGAAATATACAAAGTTTGTTAAATTTATAATTGTTGGAAAAGAGGTTTAACAATTTATTGTCGGGAAATTTCTCCTAGAATCTAGAGAACAATTCACTAGGTATGTAGAGTGCTTCTTTCCTTCCAGGGAGTCCTGTTTGCTGCATACTGGAATAGAGCCTGACCCCTCGAGACACAACATAGAATCAGTTATTAATTACTATTAATGGATATATCATTGGAAAATTAAATTTTCATTATATTCAGTTTTATGTGTTCAATCAATGGACAGCACATTTTTTGTGGTAGGGTGTGGTTCTTGTTCTGCAGGAATGCTTGAAGGTATTGGATGCTTAGTTACTATTGGCTTCTTTCTCATTTCACAATAATTATAATGAGTATTTGACCCTAAATCTTTGTCAATTCTTTTTACAATATTAAAAGATTTAGTAACTATATTTGAAAGATACATTTTATTAGCAATTTTCTGGATAATCATAGTAAATGTTTTCTTTGTTGTTAGTTTTTCATGTCATTAAAATGTTCAAATTCATTAATATATCATGTCAGTCACTTATTTGAAATCAATAGTATTTTGGTAAGTAACATTTACATTATTTGTAAAGTTCATCTTACATACACAAACTCTGTACTGATAATTAATCTTATACTGAAGAAGACAGACAAAATTAAGAATAAAATGTTTACCTTGGATTTAAATCAAAATCCTTGAAGTTAAGTTCATAAAGTTAATTTATTATTTCATTTTCTCAGAAAAATTGCAAAAAGTGGAAAAGATAAAATCAAGTATTGAAGTATTATTTCCTTGGGATAAATGAGTTAAAAAGTAAGGCAAGAGTCTGATATTTTTGCTAGAGTCGGCATTACCACTTTCCTAAGTAGAGAGCAAAGGACATCCAGTTAGGACTTTTTTTTTTTTTTTTTTTTGAAATACTGAAGAATTGTTGCCTTTAAGGCTGCAACTGACACTGGAATTTTTAGCAAGCCCTAATCAATCATGACACTTGAAAGCAGCTATTACAATATGATATGAAAGTCAGGCTATGTGACATGAACTTTCCCCAAAGCATCACTGACAGCAGCTCTCTCTCAGGGCTCTCATTTTCTCCTGCTTTACTTGGAAAGAAGAGTGTGAATGTTTCCAACCTCCACCAAGAGCAACTTTTTAACCTATAAATAAGCTGAGTGTTTAGAATCGGGATATTATAAAGAACATTTATGAATTCAAGAGATACAACATAAAGGCAAACAGTAGCAGATGAGTAATTAACATAACCCATCTATTAAAGAACTTTACAGAGACAAACATTAGCTTCACATCTGTATCACTGAATGACATTTCACACTTATATCAAGTGGAGCTCACAGATCTAAGACAGATACTCAGTTGATCTTGATTAAAATGAGTTCACTGTGTTCTCATGTACTTTCTATTCTTGTTTGTCAAGGAAAATAAATTCACCAGTTGCACAAACTGGAGAAAAGAAATAAATAGTCTCTGGTGTTTACTGGTGACAGAACAGCCATCTATAAAAGAAAGGAATTGGCTTGTGGTAAACTGTGTCATAAATCAACAAATAGTTCAACTGGGTGTAATAATAACAGTAACTGTCAAAAAGCAGAGCAATGTTTTTCTTTTGGAATTTATACTACACATGTCTACCATCTTTCTTTATTCTACCTGATTCAATACAAAATCTTATGAGCCAGCTGATGATAGGGAGCACTGTGGACTGATAAAAGACTATGCCACTCCCAAATACTCCTGTTGAAAGGAAATAAATGTTCATTTTCGAAAGAAACTTGGAACCAGCACAAGCGGGGGTTTCTCCACATCACATCTTCGTACAAGCTTCGTACAAGTTCTGATGCTAAGGTGCATGCATTTTTCTTCTCCTGGGTCTGGAAGGACACCTCCCTAAAAACGTGAAGCCATAATTGAGTCTGCCCAAGAAAATCTCTCAAACATTGTCTGCTTGCCCTATCCCTTAGAGTCATCTTCCTATACATTACTTGCCTAGAAGCCTAAATCCCTCCTCTTGCTGTCTGGTCTGTTTCTTCTATTGAGAATATTCTGCTAATATGAAAAATAAGCCCCACAGGTACCAACTCTGTGTTTTCACTGTTCTGTGAAGCTTTGTGTACTTAGGAATGTTTCTGAGTTTACGTACAATTCGGTCATAAATATGTCTTTGTCACATTAGCTCTCAGACTTCAAGATACCTAAAAATGTACAGGAAAACATTTTTTTCTCCTCTCTATATATTCACTTTGTTTAAATAATGGGTTGCCTGATTTTAAAGCCATAATAGATGACTATATTCAAATTTTTATAATTTTGTGAAATTTACTTCACATAATTTCTGTTAAGTATGACACTTTTTATTTAGAGTTTGACAGTTTACCATAAAGAAGTATTCCTAAATGATGTGGTCCCTAATCCCCGAATAGAATATACTCATGGATGTTTGAAGAACAAATCTCTGAAATCTGAAATTTTTAAAATTCAAAATTATGAAATATATGTTCTTAACAAATTACGATTCTGAGTTTTGAATTTGAAAGCTAAAATCCTGTAAACCGCAGTTCATATCAAGCATGGAAAATGCTGCATAAAGTGTGTGCAAAGAGGGAGTCTAGGAGCATATCAGTGTGTTTCAGGGATACCCAGACAATGCAGTCCTTCCCTCCTGCATTGCTTCTGGCCCTTCAGGCATAGCATCATTCTGGCCATCAAAAAATGATATCCATCAAAGAAACAAAATGAAACTGTCAAGTTATTTAATTTTCTAAATCGAAGACACTTGCTGATAAAAATTTAGATCAGTGTCATGAAACTAAAATTAAGTAGATTTATTTGTATTATGTTGCCTATGTAGTAGATTCATGTTTGGATATCCATAGGAACTATTCTCGATTAACAATTTGATTAACATATAAATACATTATGTATCTTTACCATTTGATCCAACATAAAATCAGTATTTGACTCCTTATGCCTGACATCTGATACTTTAAACATTATATTTTCTAACTTGCCTTACTTTTTAAATCTAATCTATGCAGTAGTTACCTTGCTCTGTCTAAAGCAACTACACATGAATTGATGGTCATTGTGGTGTTTGACAGATCACTTCAAAGGACTTGTATCATAGAACTTCTATTAGCTAGTGCTATAAAGCAAAGTACACACAGGTATCAACTCTGTGAGCTTTAGTCTGTCAGGCTTAGCCAATTTTCTACTGTAGTTTTCTGTTCATAATTGCTCTAGTGTACCTGATAAAATGGGTCTGTGTGTGTGTGTGTGTGTGTGTGTGTGTGTGTGTGTGTGTTTATTCATCTTCAGAGAATGAAGTGTGTGTGTGTGTGCGTGTGTATAAAGCAGTCGGAAAAGTGTTTTGTCTTGCTTTGTATTTATCAAAATATGATTTGAAAGTATAAATGTCTTTGAAATTTAAAAAGAATATTTTTCTAGAATTAAATTAAGCAGATTATTTTAAATCTTGCAGATTTTAAACATTAATGATTTGTGACTTTTGTCTTTTTGAACTTTGGGGGAATTTTAACATTTTCAGTAATGGCAATTGAAATTGTATCTTTCAGTATCATAGTTGAAATTTTGCTATACATGTTGACTTGATTTTCTTCAACAGGACTGACAGTATAACTTTAGTACATAGGGTAATCAACAGATTCCCTATTATTTATTGATAATAAAATATTTCTGAGCATCGAGACTGTATATATACATATATATAATTAATAAATATCTATGAAAATCACAAAATAAATTTGATTTCTGTATTTCCTTTCTAATTTTATATTTTATCATTCTTATTAATCTATATTTTATGTTTTTGTTTTTTTATTTGTTTATGGAACTGTATTCCATAAACAGTTCTCCCTCCCATACCTCCCCCTACCTCTTCCCACTCTCCCATTCCTCCATCTGTGAGTGGGGTAACCAAGACTTAGAATGACAAATAGTATATAGCCGTTCATAAATGTATGTTAAATATAAAGCAAAAGATAAGCAGACTACATCCCATAGCTCTAGACAAGCTTGGTAACAAGGAGGACCTAAGAGGGTCACATGGATTGCCCCGGGAAATGAAATTAATCTGTATTTTTAATAAAAAAATATGTGGATCAATAGGAAAATATATAACAATATTTCAAATATTAATTGTCTTAAAACTACTTCTGTATCTGAAGGAAATTTAAATCCGTACCTTCCTGAAAATTAGCTACCTATCCTATTTATGCATTTGTATATTTAAATGTACTTCAGTGGTTATGCAATGTATATATATTTTAAAAATTAAATTTGTGTACTAGATGGATTTCACATAAAATGAAGCTGGATATTACATTGAAACATTGAGATATAATTTAGTCATTGGTATTTACTTTATATATGATATATGGATGGTATTTTTGCTTGTTTATTCATTTTCAGAGAATGAAGTAAAACGATATGAATCTTAACATACCCTAAGAATCAAAATATGTTTTATTCTACCACACCAAGTGTTTCTAGATACTAATAAGACAATAATTACATATTTTTATGGACATATGTAGGGATTATCACTACTTTCAGCTCTATGCTTTCTTGCCAGTCAATGATTTAATCATCATGAAAAAGAAGCCGAAGCAACAAAATGAATATCAAACGCTTTGCCAAAAAAAAAGAGGATACTTGGTAAGTTTTTAATCTGGAGCTGTAGTGTGCATATTTAATATATATATGGAGGAGAACATGTGGGAACAGGAAGATTGAGTCAGGGGATGAATAGATGAGAGCAAACAAAGAGATACCATAAAAAAAGGAGCCATTATAGGTTTAAAGAGAAACCTGACTCTAGAGAAATGTCCAGAGACCAACAAGGATGACCGTAACTAACAATCTGAGCAACAGTGGAGAAGCTACCTTAAATGCCCTTCCCTGATAATGAGATTGATGACTCACTTATCTACCATCCTAGGCCCTGAGCTAGTAGCTGATGGAAATAGAAGCAGATACCCACAGCTGAACACTGAGCCGAACTCCTGGAATCCAGTTAGAGAGAGGGGAGGAGTGATAAGAAAAGGGGTCAAGACCAGGCTACAGAAACCCATAGAGACAGCTGACCTGAACAAGTGGCAGCTCATGGACCCCAGACTGATAGCTGGAAAACCAGCATTGGACCTACTCAGACTCCCTGAATGTGGGTCTCAGTTAGAAAGCCTGGTCATTCTAAGGGACCTGTGACAGTGGAACCAGGATATATCGCTGGTGCATTAAAGGACTTTGGGAGCATATTCTCTATGGAGGGATACTTCCTTAGCTTAGAGGCAGGAGGGAGGGCCTCGTCCCTACTCCAAATGACTTGATAGATTTTGTTGGTCCCTTCTGAAAGTCATCACCCTTCCTGTTTAGTGGGGGAGGGATGGAATGGAAGGGGGTTTGGGAGTCATGGGAGGAGGTAGGGAGGGAGAGATAAAGGAAGAGAGGAAGTGAGAGACAGACAGAGGAAGGGAGGGAGAGGAAACTGGGATTGATATGTAAAATAGAAAAAATTAAGAAATATATATATAAAAATGCAGTCATTCTATAGAATCCTAAAGAAAAAGAGGCATAGCAAAACCACTCAATCCTGAGTGGGGCACTGGGTTCAGGGGTTTGACATCACAACAGTGAACTCAACATTTAAAAACGTCAAACATTCACATCAGGGAAAGCATGTGATTACTGCCATAGGAAATACATCCCAGGATGTATTTGGTTGGTATTTAGTACCAACACTTAGTAGTCTGTCTTCAAGGACAATTTAGGAATCATTTCTACATTTCTACTATTTTAGGAACAGTGATTTATTATACAGTTGTGGTTTATAATGAAATGTTAACCCCTAACTGGCATAAAGGATTGAAATCTATGGGAAGGGCTCTAACCAACTTTCTCCTTTAACTGCACCTATGTTCTGCTAAGACACGATACAATCTAATTCCCAAGAAATGATACACAAATTGTAGCACATTCCCCAATCTATGGGAAGAAAGAAAATGTCAGTCCACATAATTCATATATATATATATATTTACCTCAGTTTCAAAAATTTAGTTGTAAATGATCATGTTTTCTATTTTCTTTTATTTAATTAATTTGCTACAATACTTCTTCAATATTTTTAAAACTGTTCAGTGGTTAATTTGTAATTTGCAGTATCACCATAGTTAGAGTCACAGCTCACCATTGTAGTGGTTTTTTGATACATATTATAAAACACTATGGAACACCAGGGTTTCTGTACCAAAATCAAAACTGATGTTTGATTTTCATGTCAAGACAAAAGGAGAAATAAACTTGTTGTTAAACAACACATATTCACAATTATCTTTGGAATATATCTTTTAAAACCACAGTTAACAATTACAAATTTCCTCAGATAAATTTGGGGGGGGTTCTTTTCCTTCCTCCTTTTGTCATTCAATTCCAGACCTCTTTGAAAGGACGATCACTTCATCATTGGATGCAGCTTCATGACTTGGGGTGGTACTTACCAACAAGAAGTGTAACCACATAGAGAACATAGTAAAAAGGACAAAAATGGAAAAGTCAATAGATAATTAGTTTGTTTAAATTCCTGTTTAGCTTTCAGTACAGAAGGTGTACAAGGGCTATGACTTATTTTTTAGCTTTTCATAAATATCCTGAGAATGAGGGAAATGATATTTTTATTTCAAAATGAAGCTATCCATATTAACTGAGAAGACAACATATTGCTGTTCATATTATTGTATACTGTGCAATAATGAAAATGTGTCTTTGCCAATGAACCTTCCGATTGGTTTAATAAAAATCTAAACATCTAATGGCTAGACAGGCGGTAAATGCAAAACTTTTAGGCACAGAGAGGACTCTGCAAAGAAGAGGCAGAAAAGCCAGCAAGACACAGCATGAGTCAAACACACAGAATCAGAGGTGAAGGCCTCATGGTAGAAGGTAGATTAATAAAAAAAATGAGGTAATTTAAATTATAAGAGCTAGTTAGAAATAAGCTTAAGCTATAGGCTATTCTTTCATAATTAATAATGCCTCCATGTCTTTATCTGGGAGCAGGCTGGTAGGACAGAACAAGACTCATTACAGTTGTGCAGGGTCCAAGAGATGGTGCACAGTGGTCTCAGTGACTCAGGATCAGTTTGCTTCATGGTCCAGTTTGGCCAAAACTGCCAAAGACTGCTCAGCTGTAGAGTCAAAGATTTCAGTGTCTTCTTATATCTAATCAAGAAGATATAAGCAAACTAGAAGCAGCATAATACATGAAACTCCAACTTTTATATTTTAGAGCAATGTAAGTCTTAAAGTATCTTTCTATTATTTAAAACTTTGTAAACACAATGGGAATCATTCAGTGTGTAAGAGTTTTCCTTACTTGCACAAAACTGATTGTTAGAGGAATTCCTCACTTATAGGAAGTGGGCAAGTTTACTATCTTGAATGAGATTCACAGATGGTCAACAAGATTGCCAGACCTTGCTGTGTTAGAATAAATTATTTTTCCAAATGTTCATGTGATTAAATTCAATTTTCTATTAAATTAGTGAGAAAGGAGACATTCTATTTCTACAACTGTGCTCTATTTTCAAAGAAAAGTGAAAATAGGCAGCCTACAGCTGGCACTTCTATGAAGTAATTTTTAACAAAGATTAAAGGTAGATGTTTAAACTTTTAAGAAATATCACAAAGCTGTCATTTTGCTTATTTACATAAGTATATTTTCCCCAGAAAAATATATATTATTTTAGATCTCTCTTTACCCTTTTTCTATCTAATTAGTGAAATTTATATACCTTTGTTGAGATAGTTTACTTTGGATATATTGAAATTTGGCAAATAGGATTCAAATGAATTTTTCTCTCTGAACATAAAAATCCTCACAATCAAAGAGAGAGAGAAACATTTTATTTCAGCAAAGCTCAACTCAATTCAACATAATCATACAAATATGGTACAAATTGAATGTGTTTCCTGCTTCAGTGAGAAACCCCACAAAGTATATAAGGGCTCAGCACTAATGACATTTTGGTTTAAATTACTTTCTTTTAGAGACTGTGTGTGTTCCTTCTTTTGACAGACTACAGATCCAGGAAGGCTATTATGTCTTTAGATTTGCCTCCTTTGAGGTCAGTGGGATAATTATATGAGTTTGCACAGCAAGCTGGTTCATGGTATATTTATTTTATTTTATCAGCTGGTTGTGAGTCAGTTCTATGGTTGATAAGGTTGCATAGTCAGGCCCCTTGCAGTTTATGGCTGCGAGTATTCTCTCCAACTATGTATATGGCAAAGTCAGATCATGGTAAGCCAAAGAGAGTTTTGGTTTTGACTTAAGACAATGTTATGTTTTCTTATCATAATCATTTCTTGAATGTGTCAGTGGTGTTGATAGATGGAAAATTTAATTGTATTGTTTAAACTGTATGTGTATGAATTCCAGGAATACTGTTATTTTTTTTAAATTAAATAGCAGGCAAAAGAGATGTTGTTATTGAGTTAACATTGGCAATACCTAGGATATCAATATCAGAAAACTTCCTGTGTAAAAAGCATTTGAGATTATAGCAGATGTCATACAATCTTGATGCTTTGTTCCTTTTTCTTCTTTGACAGACTTATCAATAAAGTTGTGTCATTTTGTCTTCTTTGGAACTTATAATGTATGATTGTTTTTCAAGTTTTCTTTTAGCCAACAGGTGAATATGCAATTGGCATGTTCATCTCACAGGCTGTGCTTTTGCCTTATAATGAAGCACACAGTGGGGACAATAAATAATTATTTCTTTCTGCTGTGGATTCTATAAATCTTTACATATTAAATGAATTCTCCTCCTACAGACTTCTAGCTAAAATGATTATGGTATGAATGATTTTCTCCCCAGGTGTGAGTGGAGTTCAAGGGTAAGTGAGGCAACACCAACTGCTGCAGGGGCTTTTATTTACAAAGGACTTCTATCCCATTGTTTTGACTGAATTACAAAAACAATACTTTAAAAAATATGTGAAAATAAATGGCAAATGGAATCCTGAAGCTATTGTGTCTGTGTGTGTGTGTGTGTTACCTAGAGACACATAAAAGGCTAAGATTTTTAGGAATATACAGCATATTGCTACTGGAAGACCTGGATTATTGCTTTTGTTTCCAAGAAGTGACAAACTAGAGCAGAAAGCAAAAGTGGGTTCTGTTATGAGTTGTTTTTAGTTTTTAACTGTCAGCATTTTTTTTCAGAAGGTTACTTTAGTCATTAGGTTAGACTTTTTGTGCACTGATTAATAAATGAACAAGCAAGCTTATTTTCACAACTGAGGGGTTCAAGCATGCAATACTAATGTAAAGAAGTAGAGGCCTTTGTTATGTAAGAGAACACTGAACACAGTCAGGCACTTACTTTTTGACACTGGGTGATGACACACCTGCAAAGCAACAGACAAAAAAAAAAAAAAATAGAGTTAGCACTAACAAGAAAAACATAAAATTATAAGGAAAACAGAAGAAGAGGACATGAGAGGGCAGGAAAATTGAGTCAGGGAAAGAATAAAGGAGAGCAAGAAAAGAGATAATAGAGGGAGCCATTATAGGTTTGAAGAGAAATCTGGCACTAGGGACATGTCCAGAGATATTCAAGTATGATACCAACTAACAATCTAAATAGTGGAGAGTTTACCTTAAATGACCTTGCCGATAATGAGATTGATGACTACCTTATATGCCCTCCTGGAGCCTTAATCCAGTAGCTATTAGAAGCACAAGGATACACCCACAACTAAACACTGAGCCAAACTCCTAGAGTCCAGTTTAAGAGAGGGGGAATGAGGAGCAAAGGGGTCAAGACCAGGCTGGAGAAACCCACAGAAACAGCTGACCTGAACAAAGGGGAGCTTATGGACTCCAGTCTGATATCTGGGAAACCAGCATAGGACTGACAGACTTTCTGAATGTGGGTGTTAGTTAGGAAGACTGGGAAGTCTATGGGGCCTCTGGCAGTGGATCAATATTTATCTCTAGGATACCAATGGACTTTAGAGCCCATATCACATAGAGGGATATTCTCTCAGCCTAGACACGTGGAGGAGGAGCTAGGCCCTGAACCAAATGATATGACAAATTTTGAAGACTCCCCATGGAAGGCTTCACTCTTCTTGTGGAGCAGATAGGGGATGAGATGGGGTTAAGAGGGGAGCAGGGGAGGAGGGAAGGGTGAAGGAACTGTAATTGACATATAAAACAAACTTGTTGCAAATTTAAATAAAAATATTATCAAAAAATAAAAAAGAAATTACAGTTGTATCATATCTCCCTTCCCTCTCCTCCCTCCTACCTCTATTATGTTGGATATTTCACCTTAAATCCACAGCCTCTTGTGTTTATACACGTACATATTCATACAAATACATATGTGCACACACATTATACATATACATCATATACAGGTATATAACCTACTGAGTCTGTTTAATAGTGCCTGTATGTTAGTGTTTCTAGGTTTGGCCAATCAGTCTTGAATAACCAACCATGGGGTTCATCTTTGGGGAAGACTAATTCTCCCTCTCTCAACTGTTGTTAAGTGTCTGTAAGTCTTTATGTAGGGGTGAGGAACCATGGGATTTCCTCCACCAACTAACATTTTAACTACTCTTGTAATCATTCATGTATTGCAAGTGTAGCTTCCTTAGAAGGCACAATCTCACAGCATACTTCCTGGTTCTCTGGCTCTTACAATCTTCCTGCATTGTTATCTATCAAGTTACCATAGTCTTAGGTACACGAGTTGTATTGTGGATATGTTAATTGAAACATAGCATTCCAAAGTCAATGGTTCTCTGAATTTTGACCAGTAATGGTCTCTGTTTACTAAACACATAATATGTGGCTTTTGTTGTTGTTGTTCTTTTTGTTTTTCTGCCTCAGTTTCTGTCTTTGCTTGCTCTGTTGAGGGACTATAACCTATAAACCAAATTAAACCCTTTCCTTCCTCAGTTCCTTTTGGTCATGGCCTTTTTGTCATAGCAGGAGAAAATGTAACTAAGAGAATGTGGAAACTGCCTCAACACACACTATATTTGTAAGAACACATACTATATTTGGTCTTAGCCAAAAGGAAACCTAGGAAAGAACTGAACACAACTGGCCAGAAAGAAAACATAAAAACAAAAACAAACAAATAAACTAAAATAAAGATAAAGACTTTCACTTATCTTACTCTCTCTCCTCTCTCTCTCTCTCTCACACACACACATATACATACAACTGGAATAATAACACATATTAAAAATGCAGTTAGGAATTGCACTGGTCTAGGAATGTGACTATTTTAGGTTCTCCAGTAAGATTAATGGCCTATCTAACCACATATAGGTAGCTAAGTTTAAAGTATCAGGCATGATTTTTCTTCTCTTAAGCTGGAATCTAACTGGACAACTATTGATTACCACCACCTCCCTGCAACTACAGAGATTTCTTACCATGCTGGTTATTATTGTAGTTCACATGCTTCAGAGCTGTGTAGGACTATCTCATGCATTCCTCCCTTAGAAGCTTGTGTATTATATTCAGCATTAGAAAACTAGTCACTAGGGATGATATCTTGTGGTCAGCTCCAGCTCAGATCTTCTGGTCCTAAGTAGGAAGTTCATGTTGTTTTTAGCAACAGAGATCTGCCTTCAATTTCTGAAAGCAACCAAAGCAATTGCTGTAGGCTATTTTGCTTTGGGAACATTTTCACCTCCCATACCAACATTCAAAGGGAGATTTCTCTTGCCTGGTACTAGGGTCCTTGTTAAATAGTCAGTGGTTAAGGGGGAGAGTATTATGACTGAAAATACTTTACTGTTCACAGTTGTATATACATGTGTATGCATTTGTATACACACACACATACTCATAAATATACATTCATTATATATGATTTTGATAAATGTAAAATATGTCCTTTTCAACTATTATATCTGCTTTGTCTCTTCTTCCTTCCTATCATTCTGCATAGTACCCTTGTAGAGAAAAAGGGCCAGCTAGAGCCAATGAAATGCATCCTGCCCCTGAAACTAGTGCCAAAGTAACACACTTTGGCCCTAGAATCAGAGCCAGTGAAAGAAGTATACCTTGGCCATAAATTTAGGAACAAAAGGCTAAAAAGGACCAGTGAAAGATTGGCACTGAAACCAGAGCCAAATCTGACCCTGAACCTGAGCGGGAAATCAACCAATCTCTGAGCAGACAATCTAGCCACTCTGAGCTCAGGCATTATAATCTGACCAATCCCCACCCTGGACATCCCCTCTTTGGAAAAACTCTGCTCATAAGAAGCCCTATATAAACCCTCTGCCTGATAAGCTTATGGCTATCCAGCTGTCCCGCTGTCCTTTGCCACCCTGGTTTGGGTGAGATCTTCCTTCATTGGAATGGAATGAAGGAGAGCAGTAACAACATTTCCCCAGAGCCAGGGCAGAGAGAAGCAGGGCAAGGCGGTTAACACTTTCACCAGAATTATACTCTGAGAGACCAGAGCCAAACTTTATTAACTTTTCTGGAGAAGCCCTCCCCTGCCAGAGCAGAGCTGTTATACTGGGGAAGATTTTCCCTGGAGCAGGGCTATGAACTGTTACACTTACTGTGACTCCTAGTGTCAGAATACCCTTTCTAATTTATTTTATTTTATTTTTATTATTGTTTAATATTTTTTCTTGTTTTACATATCAATTCCACTTCCCTCCCCTACCCATCCTCCCATGTGCCCCACTGCCCCCTCATCTCATCCCCTACCCACTCCCCAGAGAGATTGAAGCCTTCTATGAGGGATCATCAAAATCTGTCAAGTCATTTGGGTAGTACCTAAACCCTACCCTGTGTCTCTAGGCTAAGGGAGTATCCCTTCATTAGGAATGGGTCCCCAAAGTCCATTAGTACACTGGTTCCACTGCCAGAGGCCTCATAGACTGCCCAGTCCTCCTAGGTGACACCAACATTCGTGGGGTTGGGTTGGTTCTATGTATGTTCCCCAGTTGTCAGACTGGGGTGCATGATTTCCCATTTGCTCAGTTCAGCTGTTTCTGAGGATTTCTCCAGCCTGGTCTTGACCTTTTGGTTCATCACTCCTCCATCTCTGAAACTGGATTTATGATTCCCTGGAGAAGAGCAACCATATCTGACAGTTTCTTCAAAAAGTATCAAAAAGTCCAGAAAAAGCAGTAGAGGAGTCCAGATAGCTCTACCAAAGAGTTTTTTTTTTTTTAAGTATATAATTTGGCACTTAAGTAGCAGAGGTGTGAGGATCCTAATAAAATTGTTCCTCTAATAATTGTAATAAAAATGTATTCTTGAAAACTTCACATTTCTTTCAGGTTTATAATTTATTGTTAATCATTGTAACTTAAAAAATGTAAAATTGAATGCCTGGGGATTTATACATTAGCAGTTTGGAGACAGAAGACAGTAGAAGGCAAGATTATGCATCTGACAGATACAACATACCATCCTGACAACACAAGAGGCTACTCAGAGATCACAGGGGGCTTGGGATTTAATATTCTTCCAAATATGAGACTATTTGTAAGATACAAAAGTGAGAAAAAATAGTTTGTGCAAGGTGAGCTTTATTTCAACAAATAATTTTTTCACAAAATAAATTTTATTCATTTCTATTAGATAAGAAATCAGTTTATTTCCTATCAAATTATATATAATATAAATTTGTTTTTATTTTTAGAATCATCCTAGCATATATACATACACACACAATTGAGATTAGCTGGGAACATTTTTCTCATAAAAGTTTTATGTTTAAGTTGTTTTATTGACTAATTTGTGAGCTGGATGAGTCTATTTTGAGGTACTACAACATAACTGTAAAATTGGTAACTTCTAAGGCAAAGAAATATATAGAGTTCCAGTTCTGGAGAGTAGGAACACTAGTATCAAGGTGTTGGTAGTTCTGGTGTTTGCTGAGAGCTTTGCATTTCTTCCAAAGGTACTACTTTGACCATAGCTTTCTCTGTAGAGTAGCAATACCACTTCTTTCATGGCAGAAGCCTGAAACAGCCAAGGATTCTACTTCCAAACCCTCTGTTATTATTAAGTCATTAAAGATACCAACAGAGGAGATTCCATTGTGTCCTAAATAATATACATTAAGAGACTCATTTCCAATATTCTTAAATCCTCACATTTTAATGTAAGCTAGATCCAACATCACAGTCCTAGAAACTTGAAGTATTGGAGCAGAGAGATCTTTTGAGCACAGCTAAACAAAATCATGCAATGGTGTGTGTGTGGTGGGGAGGGGTGGCAGAGAAAGAGACAGGGAGACAGAAACAGAAAGAAAGAGGGATAAAGACACACCAACATTATTAGTTATTCAAAAATTATTCTAATTCCATGTAGCTTTCAAGACAACATTGAAATTCCACTGTTTACTATGCAATATGGCTTCTTTTTATGTTCTTGCTTTGTTTAGAGGACTCTGCCTTTATTTTGTCATAAAATGCCTTCTAGTTTCCCCAAAAAGCAATCTGGATTTCCACAAATGTATATTCTTGTACCTAAATTTAATAGTCTTTTCTCAGATGCAGAAAACTTACTATAAATTTTAACAGTGTTTGACTTTTCCTTAAGTTAAGCTTTATCCATGTTGAGTACAATGATTTTCCCCAATTGGACAATGTGTCACAGGGGTACAGAATTATATCTAGAATATAATCTGCCTTAAGTAAGAGAAGTATTGATTGGGTGTGTGTTTGACATTGGTAACACCATGACAACAACCAATGTTGAGTCCCAATGACGTTTCTGGAACCAAGTATCTGTACAAGGATAATAATCAATGATCAATAAACTTTTTCTGTATGGGATGAAAGATTAAATTAATGTTTAAATGCTGTGCACTTCACACGTAGAAAATCACTTTATAATTTAGTAATATATGTATAAATGTGACAGAGCTTTTAGTCTGACAAGAAATTAGATGAATTATAAAGAACTGTCACATCAACCTAGTATGACCATAAGTTGATAAGCAGTTAAAAAAAAAAAAAACTTTTTAAATGTCACATTTAACTGTAAAATAAATGCACAGAGTTTTAAAATTTAATACATGGTTTTCTTAAATAACACAAATTTCAACTCTTTAAAATAAAAATTGGGTAGAGTTGTTTTCATATAGGTTTTCTAAATTTGCTTCTTATGTTAAGTTTAGGAAACGATTCAGTAAATTCTGCAAGTCAAAACGTATCCAGTGAGTTTAAGTCATCAATTGTCTCTTAATTACAGTGATTTGGAGAAGTCTAGAAGATGACCCCAAAAGCATTTGGAAACACAGCTTTCCCTTACTGTACTAGTGTGGTTTTTTTAATGTGACTTGTGGTTATTTTGTTAACTAGAAAAAAATCATTTATATAAACAGCAGGTTCTCTGAATAAAATATTTCTCATAAGTCAAAAGCAAGGATTTATTGCCTATGTTTTAAATGTCATAGTTGTACATGATCGTTAAGTTCTTGACTATAGTGCTCCAAACTCCTTCAAGTAGTGACAAAAGAATCTCATCTTTAATACAGCCTGGACATAAGACAGACAAACCACAACATACAATTTTCAAGGAGTTTGGAAAGATACCTTCATTTCTGTGTATACATCAGTGTTTTAATAAATGGATAAAGGAAATAGCAAAGAAACATGCATATAAACACTATGTTGTTGTGGAATATTAGTTTAAGTTGTGCAACATTTGTTTTTGCTGTGGAATATTTGCTTAATGATGCAAATAGTTGCATTCTTTTATGTTGCATTTGTTTAACTCTATAAAACTGTGTTTCTTTGCTTGTCTAAAACACCTGATTTGTCTAATAAAGAGCTGAATGGACAATAGCAAGGTAGGAAAGAGAAATAGATGGGTTGATGGGCAGAGAGAATAAATAGGAAGATAAAGATAGGGAGAAGGAGTGAGACAATAAGGAGAGGGGATCACCAGTGGCTAGGCACAAGCCAAACAGCCAGCCATGGAGTAAGACGAAAAGCAAGATACATAGAATAGAGAAAGGGAAAATGCCCAGAAAAAAAAAAAACACAGTTAAAAGAGAAATGAGATAATTTCTCTAGCCAGAAAAGCTGGCTAGAAAAAAAACTAGGCTAAGGCTGAACATTTAAAAGTGAGAATAAGACTCCATATGTTTATTTGGGATCATGTTGGCAGGTCCCCGAAGAGATAAAAAAAATATCAGCTACACTATGTATACAATACTTTTATGCCTTTTGTTGTTGTAATTGACTCTGTAAGTGTCTATAAATTCAGATTTATTCTATTGCTTTTGTGCACTTAAGTTTGATATAGCAAACATATCTACAAATATACATTATAATTTATGTATGAATTATGTTCTTCCCACCTGACCTGCTTTTAAATATCAGAATTTACAGTCTATTCACTCTAAAACATCTTGCACCCAGAGGACATATTAAAATGTGTGTTCATTTTTCTCATGGCAGCATTTGTTGCACAAGCACCTTCACATTTAAATATGTCAAAGTTGTAATTACAGTAAAATGAAGGCCAATGCAAGTGTGGTGCTGAGAGATTTATCCTTTAGCAGTTTTAAATATGCAGGTTTAATTTAAAAGATTCTTACAGTGTAATAACTAATTAATTAATTATTAATGCATGAAGCCAGAAGAGCATTATCAGGATTATATCCCAGATTGAAAACCAAAACAAATGAGGAAACTTATATTACCTTGACCCCTTTAAACATGGAAACTTGGATTTATATTATCTTTTCATGTTCTTGTCAGATTTTAATCTTTGGTGATCCCCTGCTCACTCCTATGAGATTCTTAAGTGTGACACCATATCATCCTATATGAGTTACTTGTGTCCATCTGCCAGCTTGCTTCATTTATGTAATACCACAGGAAACTAAGTGTTAGAGAGGATTTAGTGTGTCCAACCTTGATTTACTATCATCCAAATATACAGTAAAGAGATTAGGTCATCTTAACTCCTCTTTTGTGGTTATACATCCTAGTCCCACAATATTTTATAAAAGCTACATAATCTATTAATCAAAACTACATTCTTATTGAGTCTTTGCATGGATTTGATACCACTTTCTCCATGCCAACATTAATCTGCTACTTGTGAATTTACAATCCAAGACAGTATAGATTAAAAAAAAATGTAGGCCAATTAATCCATAGATCAAGTCTTTTTTTCATTTGAGACTATTCAATCAATCCTAAACTTGCTATGTCATTTTCTCTTTCAGTAAACAAGTCTTTAACACATAAAAAAAAGAAATAAATTATAGAAATGAAAAACAGTGAACTCAGTCTAAAACAGACATATTCTTACTTTAAGGAAATAGTTAAAATTAAACTAGACAGGAGATTGTCCGTATAAAACACTGCTCATTCTCCCTAAAATGCCAATACACCATATGACTCACACTAAATATGTTGGTAAGGAATTAGAAGAAATCTAGAGTGAAATAGAGCACCCACAAAGGAAAAACTTATAGTGACCTTTCTTATAGTGCAACAAATAATCTAAGATTAAAACTGAATTGACAGTATCAGAAAACTTAAATACATGATTGCTTTAATCTTCACTGAATAGTTCGCCTTCTCCAGCTGTCACTCACTCTCCAGATTTTATGATAGAAAAGTACACTTATTTAAGAAAAATTTAAGGACCTTAAGAAACAAACTATTTAAAAATATAAGAGCTAGTCCAACATCTGAGCTCCTAGAGACTACATAAAATCTGCTGGTAGATATTATCTATAGAATGATTCCAAAAGGATGTGCAAAGTCGGTGAGTCAGACATATTTTTTTTTTCATATTCAATAATTCAAGGTGACTTGACAGGATTAAGTGTCAATACTCATAGGAAAATCTACGATTGAAAGCAAGAATTTTTAACTATCCTTTATCAAAGTTATTTTATAAAAAAAATTTAAAAGGAAGTATTTTATAGTCAAGCACACAAACACAATTAACCAATCCAGGTCAAAATAAAAGAAATATGCATATAATTTATTAGTTCGCATAAAGCACTTTGCAATGTGATCTGGTTTACAGACTTTAGTATGTCATTTATATACATAGGTGTGTATGTGTATATATATGTATATGTACATATATATGTATATATAATCTCATTAAAACATAGTATAAGTACATTGACACATCAGATTAATTCTAGGCTCTCATTTTAAACAATAAAAAGAGACATTAGTGTTTGCTATATAATTGCTTACTTGTTTCTCTTGGCTTGGAAGGCAGGCTTAAGCACTTTCTACTATAAAAGAAAATGAAACAGAAGCTTTCTAGGGATTTGAAATCTTTCAGTCTCACTCTGGTTTGAATTTTACATTGTTCTCGTAGACAAACATGGACAGGAAGAAATTAGGAACAAGAAATGATCTGAGAAATAATCTTACTCAAGGCTCTCATTTTACAGATGAATAAATTTAGCACCCGCTGGTCCTCCAACAGACGCTGTAGGAAGCATTATGACTCCACATCTTTTCTGTCATAAGAGCTTGTTGGTCATGAGACCAAGCCACTTGGAATCTTAAATCTGCCTACATGGTATCATTTTGAATAACCAGATATTCTATTAGCTTTTCTCATGGAAAGAGTCTTTAGCTCTATTTGTCATCTGGTTTTATGATCTGACAAAGAGGCATTCCATATTCTACTATCCAGATTTTAATCTTAGCAAAAACTGAAACAGAAAGAAAATTTCAGGCAACAGATACATTATATAAATATATATCCACATGGTTTTAGTGATGTGCTTGGAGACAATTGGTCTCTAACCAAAAGCACTGGCCAAGACTCATTGCAGTCATTTTCTTCTGAGAAACAGAAAAAAAAAAAAAAAAAAAACCAACAACAAGATTGCTGCTAAACCCTCATAACACAAAGTCATGATATTTATTGATCCACCTCAAAACGACTAGAGTTTCCATGTGCCAAGGCTTTCAAGCAGCAGAGTACTCTCTGTATATCATACACATTAAGGTTTTATTAAATATTCAATGAAATATTTATACCTCAGATACAAATCCCAGATGGGGAGATGAATGCAATCAAGACATAGTGATTTTCCAATGAGAGTTTTATACATAGAACATTTTGTTATGGCAGAGGATGCCTTTTAGTTTTTAATAGTACAATGGTTTTTAAGTGACCTACTTCTTAGGCAAGAATGACACATATGCATACTCTTTCAATTCTTCTCCAGCACGAGCCCGCTCACCAAATGAAGAATAAAGCAGATTTGTAATTGTATTCCCACGGGTCCTATTGCAAATTTCACTGGGAAATTTAGAAATAGCTCTAAATTTCTCTAGGTAATTCAGAAATAATTTAATGATAATGCTTAATAAAGTTCATGATGATTTTAAAGTAAAATCCTTTCTATTAAAATTCCCAAGATAACATTTCTTACAGTAATTCCATTGTGTAAGTGCAAAGGCAATTGTCAGTAATTCCCAATGATGTCAATATTTGAAGAGAAGGGATATCTCTGTCTGCTAATTCTACAGGCATTGCTGCCCGCTGGTTCATCATGCCTAGTAGTTGATTTCATGTAGGAAAGAAAGGCAACCTGGTTTTGGATATGATTCCAGGCACTGTGTCCCTAGAGGAGTTACTACTGATGATTCAGTTATAGCTTAAAATTTACAAAGAAGACTGTATCTTTCTAGAATATCTTTTAAAAATTTGAGACTTTTTATGTGTGGTCCTAAGTACCAATAAATCCCATATAAAACTCATTCCCACACTGGCTTTTTCTTTTTAATAAACATCAGTATTTGATCTGAAAATACTTTAGCTAGGCTTTCCTTAAGTGCTTTTAGCAATATTCAGTGGAATGGACACTGTGATAAACACAACACAGCCTACAAGAGCAGTGAGGAGATACCTTTGCCAAGTTACTGTACCTCAAGTTTCATCATAAAACTAGTTTTCAAGACCACAGATACATACAGAGACAGTTGACCTGACCAAGGGGGAGCTCACGGACCCCAGACTGATAGCTGATACCTATTCAGACCCCCTGAATGTAAGTCTCAGTTACAAGGCCTGGGCAGTCAAAAGGGACCTCTGCCAGGATTTATCCTTGCTGCATGAAAGGACTTTGGGAGCACATTCCCCATGGAGGAATATTCCATTAGCCTAGAGACAGGAGGGAGGGACTAGACCCTACTCCAAATGACTTGACAGATTTTAATGATGTCTACTGGAAGTCATCACACTCCCTGTAGACTCAGGGGGTGATGAGATGGGAGAGAGAGTTGGGAGATATGGGAGATAGAGAGGGAGGAAGGGAGGAAGGGAGGACGGGAGGAAGGGAGGAAGGGAGGAAGGGAGGGAGGGAGCGGGAATGAACTGGGATTGATATATAAATAAGAAAAAATAATAAATATATAAAAACATTAAAAAAAGAACTCTTTTGCAACAACACCATTGAATCGTTTTTTAAGAAGCACAGAACTTCAGTACCAACTGTGATCCTGAAATACCCCCACACAACTACACAAAAACACTCTGAAGTTCACTTTTTCTCCTGTCTTTCTAGTTTAAAAATTTTGATACTTATCTAATAGAAATGATACTCTGACTTATCATTGTTCTTAAATAATTTATAGTACCATTTAGAAATTTTATGTATTCAGACAGAGATAATTTTCACTTTAATTATTTCAAATGTCCTCATTAAGATTTCCCATCTTCTATTAGTATAAACATAATGTCTTTAAATTTTCTTAATATTATCAAGCTATAATGCCATCCTATTGTCTTCTGTGGTATAATTAGTCTTTTACATCTCTGTAAGCATTTCTTCATATTTTTGGAAACTACTCATGATAGTATCCATACTATCAATTTGCTTTTCATTTATTTATCAAGCCTAATAATAAAAGTTGGTCTGTTGTGGGAGCAGTAATTTGACTTTGATGCTTTTAACAGCACGCAGTAGTTTAAAAGCTCACATTTAAAGATTTCTCTCCGAAAGTATCTCATTTCCATTTTTTTAAAATTTAAATCTGTCTTTATTTTTATTCAAGTGTAGAGAAGGAGAGAACAATGAGCAAAGAGACAATCTTATATAAACTACCAGTAAATATATGCATAGAAGGCAAATGTGAAGTGGAGAAAGAAAATTCTGGAAAAATTCAACAAATATAAATTGTAGTATCATAATTCTAAAATGCACATTTATTTGTTAGAAATAGATGAGAATGAATGGAAACTGCAAAGAAACACCACACTTTCTTAACTGTTTTAGAGTGTTTTGTCTTCACACTTCCTAGGAAGTAGGCCCAGGTGTGAGCAGGGGCAAAGGTCCGCAGTGTTCCTCTCACAATGGAACACTAGCAGAACATAAATGTGGCTCTGCATGCTTCTCCCTCATGCCTTCCCCTCAGCCAGCCTTCGTGAATTTATCCCTTTCTTTCCTACCTGTGCTGAAAATTAAGCTGATTTCATTTCAATGCTTGTCTTTGTAGTCAGACTCCTCACAAATTACTTCTAGACATAACAGAGTCGTAACTGAGACCTGGGACACAACCTGAAATTGCTGAGCAAAATGCACAGGAATTCCAGGATTGTGTTCCTCTTTGCTATCCCAACCCACAAAAACAAGGAAGTCTTTTATATGCCCCCTTTCAATGTTGGCACAGAATAAGGCCTAGAATTCCTCTGAAAACATGAAATCGCTGCTTCTAATATAACTCACATCAGCATTTCTTAAAGCTGATTGTCTTTGACACATTTGTTATTTTATGATTGCCTTGCTAGATATCTTCATCACTCTACTAATTATTTCAAGTGTAGCAGAACTCTTTAATCTGAAGAAAAGTGTGCTTGCTACTTCCCATAAAATGCTGTAGAGGCCACAGTAAGGAAATGTATATTTGCTTGCAGACAGTCTGATTGTCATTTGTTTAGCTTATAAGTTGATGAAGCCTTAGGATAGAAAGCTATGCCTGCACTCATTGCTCAGCATCAAGTACTGACAGAAATTTGGTGGGAAACGTGGCTGTTAGATTAACTTGTATTTTTTTGGATAATTTCCAAATTTTAGATGAATTGTTATTGAACATAGAGCAGCCTGGTTTACACAGGCATGAATATTGTCATCACATTACATGGGGTAAGAATTCTCAAGGAGACTGTAAATAGTTTTAAATATTTGGGATCATTTTAGAATTAACCCTTTTAAATGTTTCACAGACCATCCTTGATTTTTTTTAAATTTATTATGCACACATACTGAAAATTTGTTTATGTTATGTTTAAATAAGAATGAGTAACAGAAATGCATTTATGATTGATAGGAGTATTGTCTACTTAATGAAGACAATGTTTCATAAGTAGTGTTTTGTTTCTAGTATTTTGTGCACTTTTGTGACTATTTTCAAACTATTTCAAATTCCAAAGCTTGGAGAATACTACACAGAACAGAATAATAATACAATATATACCTTACTGCAACTATTAACCAAAAGTTGATGTAGTATGCAATAAATACCACTTGAATAGTAAAAATAAATACTATTATTCAAATGAGTAAAAAAAAAAGAAAACTGGTATTTTTTTATTAGCAGAAATAGGATGATGAAGACATAACTTGCAGGCCAGCCTTAAATTATATAAAGACTGAACAGCACATGTGTCAGTGATGTGCGGTAATGCTCTTTGTGTACATCGTAAAGATTCATCACACATATTGGTTTAATAAAATGCTCTGGCCAGTACCCAGGCAAAAAGTATAGGTGGGGCTACCAGACTAGGAGAATTCTAGGTAGAGGAAAGCAGAAAGTGACTTGCTAGCCTGACACAGAGTAGGTAAGATGAGAATGCCTTTCTGACGAGAGGTACCAAGACACATAGCTAAACATAGATAAAAATTATGGGTTAATTTAAGTTGTGAGAGCTAGATAATAATAAGCCTGAACAAAAGGCCAAACAGTTTATAATTAATATAAACCATTTTGTGTTTGTTTGGGACTATATGGCTACAGGACTGAGGACAGAAACTTCTGTCTACAGGTAGCCTCCTATTTGAAGAAAGGAACAGAAATGTTTGAGGTAAAACAGAATGCACATAAATTAGTGAACACTCCAGTTTAGACTCCAATGTCTGTCAAATGTCATTGCTTGAGTCTGCTATTGCTATAGAGAATGCAATCACCCTAAAACTCAATTGCTTAAAGAGAAATTGTTATTGCCTAAGGCATATCAGGATTTCCTGGCATTGGGAATTAAAAAAAAAAAAAAAAAAAAAAAAAGCAACAAGTATAAGCTCTAGATCTCTCAAGACGTTACAGTCAAGCAGTGTCTAGAGCTGAACATTGGGAAAACAACCCAGGACTTGTCTTAGTCACTAATCTAATAACAAAGTCTTTAAATCCAAGAGCCTTTGGGGCCATTCTGATTCAAACCACCACAGGACACATAATGCAATTGTTCCTAACCTTCCTAATGCTACAACCCTTTAATACTGTTCCTCATATTCTCAAAACTACCAACCATAAATTTTTTTTGCTACTTTGTAATTATAATTTTGCTACTGTTATGAATTATAGTGTAAATATCCATGTTTTCTGATGGTCATAGGTGACCCTTGTGCAAGGGTAGTTAGACTACCCAAGGTCTCCGTGAACCACAGGATGAGAACCACTATCATGGATGTTTTCTTCCCTTTGAATGGTAGGTCATTATCCGTTCTTAAATGGGCTGAGTTAGATTTTTTCACAGTATAATTATCGTGGGGTAGTCAAGTGGTTTAAGGAGCAATGGATCCAGGCAACTGTGTGGGTTTTGAATCACCTTATTTGACTATGTCTGTTAAGTCTTGCAGCTACTCTGCAATACTGTCTTATATGAGCAAGTCAAACACAAACAGGTGATTCAAGAGCAACTGGACAGACCGTGTCTATTGGTGTTTGGCATATTTCACTTAGTCTGATGATTTTAGTGCATCTATGTTAAAAGATATGTCAAAGTTTCATTGCTTTAAAGTTGTTACTGTAAATTTTTCATTGAATTTTTGTGTTGCATTCTGCTTATCTCTTTATTGCTCTTGGACATTTATTCTTCATTTTGACTACAATGATTACTTAATACTCCTGCGAACATGAATGAGATGCTGTGTTACCTATCATTAACATTTTGAGGAAATTTATTAATTTGTTGTATAATCATATTCCCACCTGACTATCTGATTGTTATTTAAGTGACTCTAATGCTTAAGTTTTAATTGCAAAACTCTTGAATTATTAAGTTTTATGTCTCAAGATCTTAGAAGCAGGGGACCAAGGACATTGAATTTAAATAGTAACAAATTGAGAGGTGGCCCACAGCATAAGAAAGAACATTACCCATAATTTTTTATTTACCAAATCTTTTTCATTTTAAAATCTAAATATATTCGAATCCCCCATGACAGTGCCCCTTATCAGCAGGAAATAGTTTGGAAAGAACAACGCGCAAATTCCCAAATATTGTCTATAAATGTTTGTTTTCATTTAAATGGACTTTGTTATATAAAATAAATTTTAAAAAATTAAAAAAAATCTAAATATAAAACCATAATTATGGGTAGATCCATGTTAAGAGATATTTCCATAAACACAGTCAAAAAAAAACTTTACTTTTTGGTGTTCCCATCTTAAACTGAGGTTCAATTCTTTGATGAGGTTTGAAGGAAAGAAAGGGGATTTCTAGAAATGGAGTTATGACATGCTGCATGTTTAAGTGCTACAGATGTAAATAGATATTATAGTTAGTTGTGCTGTACTTAACCTACTCACTTTTATTTAGACTCTAGAAAATTCCATCACAGATAAGTACTTGAAATTTAAGTGTATATTAAAATTGAGTTCAAACTAGGAGTCACAGTTTTTTAAAAATAATTTTTAAATATTTAGTTATTTCATGTATATAGTACTGTACCTGCATGTATAATAGCATGCCAGAAGTGGGCACCAGAGCTTATTATAGATAGCTGTGAGTAACCATATAGTTGACAGGAGTTGAACTCAGGACCTCTGGAAGAACTACCAATGATCTTAACCTCTGAGCCATCTCTCCAGACCCCATGTCACTCTTTTATAAAAGTAAAGAGCCAAGAATTATAAGTCTAAGAAAATAAGGAAAAAATATGCCAGTGTAAGAAAATCCACATCAAACTGCACTTCTTTTTTTTTTTTCTTTTTCTATTTTTTTATTTAAATTGAAAATAAGCTTCTTTTCCCATGTAGTTCCCGGTTCTGTCTCCCTCCTCTCTTCCCCTGTTCCCCACCAATCCTCTAATCCATCCCCTTTTTGCTACCCAGGGAGGGTTAGGCCTTCTAACAAAGTCTGTCATATCATTTGGAGCAGCGCCCGTGTGTCTAGCCTAGACACAATATCAACTATTATAAAATACAACTTTGTAGAGATTTCATAATAAAGAAATTTAAAACTTAAAAAATTCAGAATTTTGTTCTAATCTTCCCTCTCTTCCTGTTTTCTTCTTCCATTTCCTTTCCTCCTTCCCTTTGCTTTTTCTTGAAATGGGATATTATATGTTATCAAGATTGGCCTCATGTACCTAGCCTCAAAACTAGCTGGGACAACAGATGTGTGCTATCAAACCCACTCAAATTCTGTAATTTTTTAACATACAAATAAAAGTATGGTGGTGAAAAAGGAAGCATGTGTTTTGTTTTTATCATCATTGCCTAATGGGGAATGATATTTTCAAGAGAATTTCATGATGCTTAGTTTATTTCCTCACTTTTGGTGCTAACTTCATCAAAGTACACATAAAATACATGAACTAAAGAAAGTTTGTAGCTATAAACACGGTTGCTTCTCACTCATGTTAGTCTTTTACTCATTTGTTGTTGTTTTTGTTTTGGGGAGTTGTTTGTTTGTTTCTTTGGTTTCTTGAGGGATGTTTTCTATATATAACAGCCTTGGCTGCCCTGGAACTCATTCTGTAGACCAGGCTGGTCCCAAACTCATAAAGATCTATCTGTCTGTACATCCTGAGTGCTGTGGTTAAAGGCATGAACCACATCTGGATCACTGTGGAAAAGGAGGGTGGGAAAGTTGTAAGAAGATATGCCCAGGATGGGGAACTTCTGTGAGATATTATATTCTATTTAAACTACACCCAAGAAATTTTGACAATTGGATTGCCTAAACAAAACCTAAAGTGACAACACCAATTGGCATGCCATTGCACATGAGGGAATTCTCCCAAGGCTTCACTTCTGGAAAAAAAGGCTAAGTGTTGCTGACATAGGGAGAATCAGTCTTCACCAGTGACAAGGTCCTAATAGAAAAGCCAATCCAGAGAGGTCAGTCCTGAACAAATGAGGAATGGTAAATGATTTCTGCAGAACAGATTTACAATGTGAAACCTATTATAATTAAATAATAAGAGGTCATGAATTTGAGAAAGAGAGAGGGCGTCATGTAAAGAATTATAGGAAGTAAAGGGAGAGGGAAAATGAGGCAAATGGAATATGCATATATTAAATTCTCAAAAGATAAATATTTGAAAATATAAAAGCAGATGATGGCTATAAATTGTTCAAATGTGGGGGACATTACCTGAGGATCTTGAGAGATGTTTCAGCTGGCAAAACTGCTAGCTGCTCTTTCAGAGCATTGGGTTTGATTACCAGCACATACAGCCATATGTAACTCAAGTCCTTGGGGATTCACTGTGTTCTTCTGGCCTCCAAAGGCACTAGATATCTGTGCAGGAAAAACAGTAATACATAGAAAATAAAATAAAAATTAATATAACATTAATTGCAAACAATGTCTCTCATTCTGATTTTTAAAAATATAAGAATGTGTTATGTATATATGGCACACACACATATATACATTTATATGTGTATATATATATGTATATATGTGCTTGTGACACATAATGACATCTATCATATTAGTTTAAATATGTTTTGATATATATATGTCTTTTCCATAAATACCTCTTGCTGACTTAATTAAATAAAATTCTATAGCACTTGCTTATACTATGTCATGTAACCAATTTTCACATTTAAAAGTAAAACATTGAAGGCTGTTGGCATAGTTCAGTGGTATACTTCTTGCATTACAAGTAAATCAGGGTGTCAAGGTTCTCACCAACTTGGCAATGTTATGAACATGGTGGTGGGAGATGTTATTCTGCATATATGTTTCTCCTATTGGTTAAATAATAAATCCCTGTTGGCTAATAGGAAGACAAGATAGGCAGGACTAGGAGACAAGGAGAATTCTAGGAAAATAGTATGGAGAGTCAATATGTAGAGGCTTAAGGGAAGAGGTCCCGGTCCTCTCTCCAGTAAGATAAGACCACTTAGATTGATAGAAATGGGTTAATATTTAAGAAGAGCTAGCCAATAAGAAAGGTTCTACAGGGTTATAGAACCTTCCTCTTCGGCTAACGAGAAACCCTGAGAAAAGGTTTAGTGGAGAGGAATCCCTATGAGAAGACCCTGAGAGGGCATTGTGTGAATCAGTGAAAGTGAATCTTGGATTTTGTTGGAGACCTTGGAGACCCAAGTTGTTAGAGATGGTAGAACAATGGGATATATGCCAAGGAAATATGTACACAAGGAGAGAAACTAGTCCAAGAGAGAGAAGTATGTTTCAGGCAGCAAAGCTGGAAAAGAGTCAATGAAGCCCTCTGACTTCAAACATGGACCTATAGGATTTGGAATTAGTCCCACTGGGTTTCTGCCTTTGTTTGGCCCTGTATTTCCTCTCAGATCCTAATACCTCCCTCTGGAGTGCTAATGTGTAGTCTTTGCTCTTGTGTTTTGGAAGTACTTAATTTGCTTTTTGATTGCACAGGTGTGGTCTATAGATATAAATACATATGTATGTTTAAATAAATATATATATTTATATAAAGGAAAGGGGTTAATTATGTGGAAAGAAGAAAATGTACAGTGAATGAGAGGGTACAAAGTAAATAGGTGTCATCCTAATCTTTAAAGACATGAAACATGAAAGCATAAATGTGAAGAGACCCAATGGAAGAACAAGTTGTCAGGCCATAAATATGAGCAAAATACAATGACAAGTATATATGAAAACATCATAATGAAAGCCATTATGTTGCATTTGTTAGTAAGTAAATTGTGGGGGGCTGTAAATGCCTCAGCAGTTAAAAGTGCACAGTGTGCTCACAAAAGACCTGACTCAAATTCCTAGCACTTACGTCAAGTAGCTTAAAACCACCTGTCACTCTAATCTAGGGGATCTTGTACCTTATTCAAACCTTTGCAGGCATGCACACTAATGTTCAACTACCGAGACACAAATATATAAGCATATGTGTAATTAAAAATAATCTTATTAAAGTAACATTTTATTGTTTAAAAAACAAGGTGTTTTATTTGAGATTACTTGGTTCACTATTATAAATGGGAAATTTTTGTCATTGAAAGTAATTATGAATCCTTCCTGGTGTAGTTTATGTTACTGTTATAAAATATTCTGCAAAAGCAACATAGGGAGGAAGTGTTTATTTGGTTTACTATTCTGTGTTACAGTCTATCATTTCAATGAAGTCATGGCAGGGATTCTGCCAGATTGCCCTATTATAATCACAATCATGGGCAGAATGAAATGAAGACATCCTTGCTGTCTTCCAGCTTGCTCCACTAGCTTTCATATATAGTTTAGGGCCTGGCCTAGCCGGGTCACTTAACAATTAAGACAATACCTCACAGACCTGCTTACAATCCTACCTAGTCTTGATAATTCTTCAATTAAGAATCTCTTTTCAGGTACTTCTAAGTTTTAATCAATTTACATTTAAAATAAAACACCACAATATCCCAAAATCCAAGCTAAAATATGTGCCAAACATATGAGTAAAAATAAAATTAGCATGAAATTACAATAACATATTTTTAAAGTTATGAATAATAGAAATTAAAATGTCACTGTAGTTTTTGTAAATATTTTGAAAAAGTTTATATGAAAATAGCAGTAGTAAATTGTCATCATGAGACAGATATAGCAGAGAGGGGTGAATACCATATTTAGCTAGTTTTGTTTCATGTAATATTTCCCATCCCAATTCATGAAATGATGCTACCCAAGTTTAGGTTGAGACTCTTCATGTCAAGTAGCTTAAAATATATATAATTCTGACAGGTATATCTAGAGAATTGTCTCCAAGTCAGTTCAAAATATAATTAAGTCTACAATCACAATAACCATTACATATTCAGGCTTTGCCAACTGAATGCCAAAACAAATCATTTTTAAGGAATAACTTTCCAAATTTTGTCTGTACAGATTCACAGCTATCTCATAATGGAGAAACCATTCAATCCAATATCAACATTTCCTATGGTCTTTAAAATTCTTTAATACTAATGAACTTCCCAAAGCAAATACGCTGTTTAAGACTTCAAGTAATTTCTTAACTGTGAACTGCTACAAAACAAAAACAAGTTACATTTTTTTTCATACATAATGACACAGAAGAATATTCACACCCCAAACAATGGAGAATGGAAGAGTAACAAGGATTAATTGCACTAACACAAGACCAGATCCCAACAAGAAAAATACCCAATTCTAAAGCTCCATGACCAACTTCTAGGACTTGTGATAGAATAATCTAGTTTGCTTAAGTAACTCTACTATTCCAGCTCCAAAGACTTTAAAGCACATAGCTTTTCTCTTTATCAAACTCCATTCAATGTCTGGGTTTCCTCTTCAGATAGTCTAGGAAAATGACATCTCTAAAATCTTTGGTTCGCTCCTTCACTTGGGCTTTACCATCACATCTTTATACAGTGGCCTCTCATCTCATTTCAGGGACTCTAAACATGATGTTACATATTATCTGCCTGTGTTAGCTTCCTCAAACCATTGTGAAAGGCATAAAATTGTACGTTCCACACCTTAAAAATGAGGAATGCATGTTTAATGTGTCTAGTTGTACTGTCAAATCAAGAGGTAGTCCAGCTCCCTTGGACCATAGTCCATATTGCCTCCTGTCTTCCAGACTGACTCTGGAGTAACTGTAAATTTGTTTTCAATTATGAATTCCTTAGGTAGCTTTTTCAGTTTGGACTCTCTCCTCCCAAATGAAGTTGCCAATATGTTGACTTTAATGGGTGGTGTCTTAGAGTCAGGGAATGACTCATACTGTTTCAGTGTGGTACTGGAGGTTTTTCTTGTATGATGCTAATTGAGTTAATAACTTCAGTTTTTTTCTCAGCACTAGCTCTATATGTGACTACTTTAAAGTTATTTCATTTCCGACAAAACTATATTTTTGCATTTTTTCCCTTCTCTCTCTCCCCGTCCATATCTCTCTCCTTAAATCACATGACACAGTATGATAGCCATCTTCTTGTGAAAATTACTCCATCAGACAAATTAGTCTGTAGCTTTTGTATTTCAACTCCCTTAAGTTCTCCATGCAAGGCAAAATGCAACCAAATTCTTGCCAGAGTATTTCATGGATGAATGGATGATTTTCTGTCTAATTCCATATATATATATATATATATATATATATATATATATATATATCCTTGATCCTGCCTTAATCTAATTTACTAGGCATCCAATTTGCATGTTTCTCTCAGTGTATTTGTCTCTTGGGCTCCCACTTGAACTTCCCATTATACTCTGCTTGCAGCATTTTGCAGCTTTTGAGGTCAATGGTTGCAAACTTTCTTTACATTCCTCCTGCAAAATAGTTCCAAACCCCAAAGAACTAAATAGTCATTTTTATAATATCAATGTATCCATTCCAAGCTATTACAATTTTTATATGTCAGTTGTGTGTCTCATGACAAAATACATCACACAAGCAAATTAAAGAAAAAAGGTTTCTTTTGTTTCACGGTTTCACAGAGAAAGTATAGCAGTGGGTAATAGAGACTGATTAAAATGCTTCTTGTTTAATAGCAAGAACCTGGAAGCAACCTAGATGCCCCTCAATTGAAGAATGGTTAATGAAGATGTGGCACATCTACACAATGGAATACTACTCTGCAGAAAAAAAATAATGGTATCTTGAAATTCGCAGGCAAGTGGATGGCACTTGAAGAAACCATCCTGAATGAGGTAACCCAGTCACAAAAAGAGGAACACAGTATGTACTCACTCATATATGGATTTTAGACCTAGATCAAAGGATCACCAGCCTATAATTCAAACCACCAGAGGAACTAGGATACAAGGTGTATTCTAAGAGATTCATATAAAGTCCCTCACAGAACTGGGAAGGGACAAGTCCTCCAGAGCTCAGGAGAAGTGGGGGGTGGTGGTGGCAGCGAATGGAGAGAGAAGTTGGAGAAAACGAGGGGAAGGAAAGGAAAACATGTGCTACCAGGAAGATTGAGCCTGGTTAGGAATAGAAGGCAGGAAAGAGAGACAGAGAGACAGAGACAGAGAGAGAGAGAGAACATAAAAGAGGGAGCCAATATTGGTTTGAAGATAAAATTGAACACAAAGAAAGGTCTAGAGAACTACAAGACTGCTCCCAACTAACAATTTGAGCTTCCGTGGAAAGGCTATCATGTATGCCCTTCCCAGAGAGTGAGATCAACAACTAACTTCTCCATGGAGCCCTCAACTAATGCCTGTTGGACACAGGATCAAACACCCATACATAAAACCTGAGTCAAACTAGAAACTACAACCCAGATGCAGATGGAGAGGACAAGACCAGGTGGCAGAAACACACAGAGACAGCTTACCAGAACAAGGAGGAGCTAACGGGCCACCAGACTGATAGCTGGGAAGCCAGCATGGGACTGATTCAGAACCCCCTGAATATGGGTCTCAGCCAGAAGGACTGAGCAGTCTAAGGGACCTCAGACAGTAGAGCCAGCATGTATCCCTGGTGCACAAAAGAACTTTGCGAACACATCCCCCATGGAGGGATAACTGCCTTAATCTAGAGACAGGAGTGAAGTCCTAGTCCCTACTAACAGGACCTGTCAGATCTACATGAACCAACTGGATGGCATTCCCCTACATACAGAATTGGGGTGGGGGGATGGGAGGGGAGGCAAATAGTCCTACCAGAGGCTATGCATATACCACAAACCCCAGAGGCCCTTGTTCTATCATAGGCCACACTTCGACAAGTAATCCCATAGTCCACTGCGGTGCCTAGAACCCCAGAGGTCACACAGGCCACCAAAGCCCAAGTGGAGGCACCTGCCTGGACCAGGGTACTACTTACTGATCAAAATCAGAGGCCACTGAGTCCAGAAATCCAGAGAGAAAACAAAAACTGAAGGGGGAAATACCCATACAACAAAGATAAACTCAGAAATCTGTACCTAAACCTATTATTAACCCCAACCCAGAAGTCTAGCGGTCAGTATAAGAACATAGTCAGCAATACCCAGGGTAATATGTCACCTCCAGTGTCCAGCTGTCTTATTATAGCAAGCCCTGAATATTCTAACACAGCCAAACCAAAAGAAAATAACATTAAAACCAACTTTATGAAGATGATAGAGTTATTTAAAAAAGAAATAAATTACATAAAGAAATCCAGGAAAATACAAAGAAAACAAAATGGAAAGAAAAGAATACATTTGTTTAAAAAAAAAAAAGCCAGGAAGAAGCAAAGAAGTGAAGGAGATAAATAAAACTGTTGAAGAGCTGAAAATGGAAATAAAAGCAAAAGAGAAAACACAAACTAAGGTAATCTGAAGATGAAAATCTAGGTAAGTAAATAAATACAGAAGTGTCACTAACAGAGATGGAAGAAAGAATATCAGGCATAGAAGATACAATATATGAAATTCATACATTAGCCAAAGAAAATGTTAAATATAAAAATATTTCTGACGCAAAACATCCAGGAAATTGCAGACATTATGTAAAAGCCAAATTTTAGTATAATAGAAAGAGAAGGAGAAGAACCCCAGCACAAAACTCAGAAAGTATCTTTAACAAATCATAGAAGAAAAATTCCTAGCCTAAAGAAAGACATTCCTATAAAGATATAAGAACATTACAGAACACCAAATATATTGGACTAGAAAAGAAAGTACACTGAGCACATAATCAAAACATCAGACATGCAGAACAAAGGTAAACTTTTAAACGCTGCAAAGGAAAAATGCCAAGTAACAAGTAAAAGTGGACCTATTAGAATTACACTTAACTTCAACCTAGATGCCCCTCAATTGAAGAATGGTTAATGAAGATGTGGCACATCTACACAATGGAATACTACTCTGCAGAAAAAAATAATGGTATCTTGAAATTCGCAGGCAAGTAGATGGCACTTGAAGAAACCATCCTGAATGAGGTAACCCAGTCACAAAAAGAGGAACACAGTATGTACTCACTCATATATGGATTTTAGACCTAGATTAAAGGATCACCAGCCTATAATTCACATCACCAGGATGCAAGGTGTATTCTAAGAGGTTCATATAAAGTCCCTCACAGAACTGGGAAGGGACAAGTCCCCCAGAGCTCAGGTGAAGTGGGGGGGGGCAGCAAATGGAGAGAGAAGTAGGAGAAAATGAGGGGGAGGAAAGGAAAATATGTGTGACCAGGAAGATTGTGCCTGTTTAGGAATAGAAGGCAGGAAAGAGAGACAGAGAGACAGAGACAGAGAGAGAGAGAGAGAACATAAAAGAGGGAGCCAATATTGGTTTGAAGATAAAATTGAACACAAAGAAAGGTCTAGAGAACTACAAGACTGCTCCCAACTAACAATTTGAGCTTCCGTGGAAAGGCTATCATGTATGCCCTTCCCAGAGAATGAGATCAACAACTAACTTCTCCATGGAGCCCTCAACTAATGCCTGTTGGACACAGGATCAAACACCCAGACATAAAAACTGAGTTGAACTAGAACCCAGATGCAGATGGAGAGGACAAGACCATGCGGCAGAAACACATAGAGACAGCTTACCTGATCAATGATAGCTCTAAAAGCAGATGTTTTCTAGACTCTAAGAGACAACAGAATCCAGCACAGACTACTATACCCAGAAAAAGTTTCAATTACTGTGGATGAAAGGCACAAGGTATTCCATAAAAAAGTCAAATTTAAGAAAAGTCAAATCTAGAAAGTACTAGAAGGAAAGTTCAATCCAAAAGAGCCTAACTATACCCATTAAAACACATGCACACACACAAAATTAATCTCAAACCAGCAAAACTCAAAGAAGGGAAACACACACACACAGTACAACAACAAAATAGTAGGAATTATCAATCATTGGTCATTAATAGCACTCAACATCATTGTACACAGTTTCTCAATACTAAGACACAGGATAACAGAATAGATTATCATTCTGCTTTATATAAGAAACACAACTCAACATCAAGATGGATATTAACTCAGAGTAAGGGTTAGAGAGATGAAAAAAAAAAAAAACCTTTTACAAGCATTGAACCCAAGAAGCAAGCGGGTATATCCATAATAATAGCTAACAAAATAGACTTCCAACCATGATTAATCAAAAGAGATAGGTAAGGATACTGCAAACTCATAAAAGGAGAAATATATGCCCCAAATGTAAGAACACAAACATTTGTAAAAGAAACATTGTTAAAGCTAAAATCCCACCTTAAACTGCATACATTAATGGTGGCAGAGGTAAAAGCCATGCTCTCACCAAAGGACAGATCATCCAGACAAAAATTAAACTGAGAAATAATGGAGCTAAGAGAATTTATGAAGGAAATGGACCTAACAGATATATACTGAACATTTCACTGAATATACTTTCTTTTCTACACCTCAAGGGATTTTCACCAAAATTGATCACATACTCAGTCATATAGCAAGTTTTAGGAGATATAAGATAATTGAAATACCCTTGTGGCCTATCAGACCAACATGGATTAAAGCTAGATTTCAACAACATTTCAACAACAGAAGCAACTGAAAGCCTACAAACTCATTGAAACTGAGATAGTCTCTACTGAGTAATGACTGGGTCAATGAAAAAATAAGGAAAGAAATTAAATACTTCCTAGAATTCAAACAAAATGAATATGCAATATACCCAATTTTATGGAACAGAATGAAATGGTACTAGTAGGAAAGTTCATAGCAAAAAGTGGCTTCATAAAGAAATTAGAAAAATGTCTTACTAATAACTTAACAGCACACCTGAAGTTACCAGAACAAAATGAAATAAGCTTACCCAAGAAGAGTATCAATCAGGAAATAATCAAACTGAGGGATAAAATTAATGAAATCTAAACAACAATTAAAAAATACAAAAAGAACAATAACAAAGAATCAATGAAACAAAGGGCTGGCCTTTGATTAAATCAACAAGATAGACAAATAATTTTTGAAACTAAAAGGCACAGAAGTGGAACAAACATACACACACACACACACACACACACACACACACACACATACACACACACACACACAGAGAGAGAGAGAGAGAGCCACCACTATCCAAATTAACAAAATCAGACACAAAAAGCGAACATAACAACAGACTCCAGGCAATCATTAGGTCATACTTCAAAAATCCATACTCCACAAAATTAGAAAATCTAAAAGAAATGGACAAATTTCTTGATAGATACCACATACCAAAATTAAACCAATATCAGGTAAACAAATGAAATAGTCTTATGATGGGAGATGTCATTCTGTATATATTTTTCATACTGGTTAATAAATAAAGCACTGTTGGCCAATAGGAAAGGAAGATAGGAGGGACTAGGAGACAAGGAGGAAATAGGAAGTAGGGAGGAGGAGTCAGGATGGAGAGTCTGGAGAGAACAGAATGCCATTCCTCTACTCTCGGTAAGACCACATGGAAAAACATAGAAATGGGTTAATACTTAAGACAGAGTTAGCCTATAATAAACAAATAATGGGCCAACAGCATTATATCAAATACAGAGTCTCTGTGCATTATTTGGGGCTGGCGCGGCAGTGGGACCAGACCGGGTGGCGGGTGGAAAAACTGTACTCATTACAGTCTTATAACCCACAAAGAAATAGAAGCTGTCATATAAGTCTCTCAACCAAGAAAAACCCAAGGTTGAAGGGTGTCATTGCAGAATTCTATAAGATATTCAAAGAAAAGACAAATTATTCCACCATATAGAAACACAAGGAACATTTTCATTTTTTTAATGAGGACACAGATACCCTAATACCCAAAAGCACACACTCAGCAAAGAAAGAGAATTACAGACCAATTAACCTCATAAACATTGCTGCAAAGATACTCAACAAAATACTGACAAACAGAATCCAGTAACACATCAAAAATATCATCCATTGTTATCAAAAAAGCTTTATCCCAGAGATGGAAGGATGATTCAACACATAAATATCTGTATGTGTAATCCACCATATAAAATATGAATGAAAGAAAACATGTGACCATTAGATGCTGAAAAGCCTTTGATACTGTCCAACACTCTTTCATGATAAAGGTCTTGGAGAGAAAATAAAAATATAATAAAGACAATTTCCAACAAGATGATAACCAATGTCAAATTAAAGGGTGATTCTACTAAAATCAGGAACAAGGCAAGACTGTCTAGTCTCTCAAGATCTATTCAATAAATCACTTGAAGTTCTAGCTAGAGCAATAAGAAAACTAAAAGAGATCGTGGACATAGAAATTGAAATGGAAGAAACCAAAGGATTTTTTTGTAGATTATATGATAATATATGTAACTGACATCAAAAATTGTACCAAGGAACTTCTACAGTTCTCATAAGTATCCTCAGCAAACTAGCTGAACACAAGATTAATTTAAAAAATTATTAGCCCTCCTCTATACAAATGACAAATGGGCTGAGAAAAAATGAGGGAAACAAAATCCTTCACAATAGTCACAAATAATATAAAGTATCTTGTTTAAATCAAACTAAGCAACTCAAACACCTGTATAACAAGAATTTCAACATTTTGAAAATAGAGATGGAAGGTTTTGGAAAATGGAAAGACCTCTTATGCTCATGGATTCATATGATACAGACAGAAATAAAAATTAACCAAAAACAATCAACATATTCTGTGTAACTCCCATAAAAATTTCAACACAATTCCTCATAGACCTTGCAAAAACAATACTCAACTTCATATGTAATAAGAAAAACTCAGAATAGCTAAAACAATACTAAACAAAAACAAAAGTCCTAAGGGTATCAACATTTCCCATTTCAACCGTACTAGAGAGCTATAGTAAAAAAAAAAAAAATCCTACTTGGTATTAGCATAAAAACTGACACACTGATCAATAGAATCAAATTGAAAACCCACACTAAAAGGCACACACCTATAAACACCTGAGTTTTGACAAAGAAAACAGAAATACACATTGGAAAAAAGAGAGCATCTTCAACTAATGTTCCTGGTCTAATTTGACATTGGATTGTAGAGGAATGCATATAGATCCTTATCAGTCACCTGGATCTAAGACCTCAACATAAATCAAGTTATACCGAATCTGATATAAGAACATTTGGGGAATAATTTTAATACATTGGAACAGGAGACAACTTCCTGAACAGAACACCAAAAGTACAGACATTAAGATTAATTATTAATAAATGGAATGTGAAATGGAAATGCTTCTGTAATGAAAAATGACATGGTCAATGTGACAAAACAATAATCTACAGAATGGGCTAAGACTTTTACCAACTCCATATCTTCCAGAGGGATAATATACAAGTATATATAAAAACTTCAATAAACTAGATTTCAACAAACTAAACAAGGCAATTAAAAACTTGGTGCAAATCAAAACAGTCTCAAAAGTGGAACCTCAAATGTACAGGTATCACTTTCAAAATGTTCAACATTCTTAGCCATCAGGAAAATGCAAATCAAAACAACATTCAGATTCCATCTTATACTTGTCAGAATGGGTAAGAACAAAAACACAAGCTATAGCTCATGTTGGCTAGGATTCTGAGCGGGGAACATTTCTCCATTGCTGGTGGAAGTACAAATTGTACAGCCACTTTGGAAATCAATATGGTGGTTCTTCAGAAAATTGGTAATCAATCTACTTCATGACCCAGCTATACCACTCACCACCCTATCACATAGTACTTGTACTATGTTCGTAGTTACTTTATTCATAATAGCCAAAAACTTGAAACAACCTAAGTGTCCCTCAAATAAAGAATTGGAAAAAGAAAATTTGGTACATATATACAATGGAATACTATTTACCTGCTTTAAAAAAATGATGTCATGAAATTTGAAGTCAAATGGATGGAACTAGAAAGAGTGAGGTAACCCAGACTCAGAAAGACAAATATTGTATGTAATTAATTATAAGTGGATATTAGCTATTAAATAAAGGATTGTCATGCTACAATTCATGGACCCAGAGAGGCTAAGTCATAAGAAGGGCTCAAGGGGATACATGAATCTCCTTGGTAACAGGAAATAGAATCCAAGGGTGCTTGTGGCTGGCTACGGACAAGAAAAGTATGGGTCAAGTAGGAGGAGGATGGAGCAAGAGAGAATTGGGATAGCAACTGAAATTAGGGAGTATTGCTGGGGCAAGAGAGACACCTTGTGCAATGGAAACTCCCAGTAATCTGTGAGGGTGATCCTAGCTAAGACTCCTAGTAATGGGGGATACAAAGCATGAATTAGTCATCTTCTATAACTAAGCAATTCTTCCAGTGGAGGGAATAGGACACCGACCCAGTCACAAAACCTTTAACCTACAATTTGTCCTACCTGCAAGATGTGCTGTTGTAAAGGTAGCACAGGAATTTTGCGAGTAGCCAGCCAATGACTGTTCCAGCTTGAGATCCGTGTCAAAAGAGGAAGGTCAGCTTTGATACCGCATGGAGGGTCAGGAACCAGAGGCTGAACATCCCAGATACCCTAGATAGAACCAAGCATTTCTGGCAAAAAAAAAAAAAAAAAAAAAAAAAGTTAGTGAAATGATTCAATGATTCTTAATATTACTCTGCCATACTCATAGGTGGCCTAGCATAGTCCTCTTCAGAGAGGCTTCATGTAGCACTTGATTGGAGCAAATACAGAGACCCAGACCCACAGCCAAATATTAAGTGGAGTTCCAGGACCCCTGTGGAAATGGAAGAGGCAGAATAGCAGGAGTCAGAGGGGTCAAGGACACCACAAGAAAATGCACAGAATCAATAAACATGGACTCACAAGGCTCATAGTCTGAACCAATAAACAGGGAACCTGCATGGGTCTGACCAAGGCCAGCTGCATATATGGTTGTGCAACTTGGTCTTCTGTGCGACTCCTAACAGTGGGAGTGGAGACTATCTCTGACTCTTTTGCCTGCTTTAGGGACTCTCTACCTCCTACTGGTTGCCTTGTTCACCCATAATATGATTGAAGGTACCTTGATATACCTTGGAGGCCTGCCTTGTTTCTTAAAGAAAATGGAAGTGTAGATTTGCAGGAGACAGCAGGTTGCAGAAGAAGGGGTGGGGTAACTTAGTCATTATGTAATATATGTAAGAAGAATAAATTTCTAAAAAAGAAAAGAAAATTACCTACAGGCTTGTATGCTTCCAGCTCAGTTTTGTGGACACTTTTTATCAACTGAGTATCCCACTTCTCAGTTGACTGTCCCTTGTGTCAAGTTGACAAAACAATAACCTACACAACCGTGGCTCATTTGTCTGTACTTGGCTGTCAGTTTAAGTCTGCTCTTAGATTTCTATTATTTTCTCTTTTGTTACCTTTGTCATCCTATAGCGCCCACATAGTGGGCTATTTAATACATACGGTAGACATCAGAAGCATCTGTTGACTATATGCCTGTATAACTTGAAGAATGAATAAAGCAGAGGTATCTATTGCTTGCTTTGATTGTAATGAGTTAGAAAAGTTAGAGGATGTGGATGTGCATTAACTGATACATTATGTACTGAAGAATAATTGTTAAGTCTAGTTTTTGAAGCAAAACAGCATTGCAAGTCTATAAATTATATGATATAAATTAATTTACTTGCTTTTGCCCTCTCCTTTAAAAATATTTTGTGTTAACTAGCATCTTGAAATGAATTTAATTATGCATATGTTCTCAAGGTAAGGATAAAAATATAGCTGCAATGGAAAAATCAATTTGTTGAATCTATATTTTGGGGGTTATAAAGTATTTTCACTTTGAGAGTTACTAGGATTTATTACTTCTATTCATTTCTTAGTGTGGAAATATTTGGACATGCCAATTGATATACTCCTCTGTCCCATATCTGTACAGAAATTTCTTGTGGTTCCTTTTTGAAATATACATAGATTTTGAAATAATAGAACCAAGATATACTTTTTACAAGGAAATTTTATTAAAAAAATTTAGATCAGACAAAGTTTTGATGATTAAACAACAATGTGTCTTTAAGGACTTATGTAATGTCAGCACAATTATGAGAATGGGTACCTAACTCATCAACACTGCAGTAGAATCTTCAGCTATCACTTGGTATGAAGAAATGGAATAATTCTAACAATTCTAAAAATAAATATATTTGTTTCTGTTGTGTGGGTCTGGTTAGCAGAGCCTTCAGTGAAAACATAAATTACATAAGATCCATCATCCTATATCCCAGATGAAAGAAAGCCCATATTTTAATGGACATAGGTTCCCAGAAAAGTTAGATGATATTATAATTAACTACCTTAAAATAACAGGCAGGATGTTTGTTAGTGCATTAGGTTCAAGCCCACTGTTGTCACAGAAGCAATTATCAATCAAGTTAGCAAATGGCTCAAAGACTTTTTTTTAATTAGAGCTTTGGATTTTCTTTCCTACTAAAAGCCAAAGAAAAGCACTAATTTTTGCACAAATTCACTTGGATAGAGAATAGAAAAAGAAGTGAGTAAGAAATGGATCACAGACTTCATTAAGCCTCTGAGAGATAAACTAAGAAATTCAGAGGATACATCTTAATTTCAGTCACACAAACTGCACCATGTCCACAGACAGGCCACAATGAAATATCAATAATCATGAGAAGAAATAATGCATAACAAAAGACAAAAATGAATGTTTACAGCTACAGATAATTTGCTGACTTCAGGATACCTATTCATGTAGCTCTATGCAACCAAAAGTCACATTCCACACATCTGGAAAGTCACCACTGTATAAGAATTGTGGAAAGTTGTAAAACAATACTGAAAATAGAATTGACTCTCTACTCAATAATCACAGTGTAAAAATTATAATAGGGCCATAGAATAGTGATTCAATATACAGTCATCTACTTTATGAAGAAAAGCATGTTTATACAAATATTGAGCTGGCTGGTTTTTATATCACCTTGACACAGGTTAGTGCCATTAGAGAGGGGTGAACGCCAGTTGAGAAAATGTCCTCATATTATATAATATCTGGCTTCAGGTAAGCCTGTAAATCATTTTCTTAATTAAAGTTATTGTGGGTGGTGCCACTCATGGGATGGAGATCTTGGGTCCATAAAAAAGCAAACAGAACAAGGAATGAAGAGAAAGCTATGAAGCAGCACTCCCCCATGGCCTCTGTTCAGTGCCTGTCTCCAGGTTCCTAAATTGTTTGACCTCCTGTCAATAACCCTAACTATGATAGATATCTATATACTTATTAAAGTTTGGAAGTTACCTATTCCCAGTGCACAACCATGGCTCTGAATTGTCATGGATTACTAGCCATAAGCATGGCCTATCTTGAATTATTAACCGTAATCCCTCATTTCACAATTGCCTGGTAGTCTACTAGTGTAGTGCTACTTAAACCTTAATTACTCCAAACCTATTGACTAACAGTTAAATATCAATGTCTTACACAGTTTTAAGGTTAATCTGGGAATCTCAGAGCATTGTAGTTGAGTGGTTTTGGCACAGATACTCCAATGTGGATGTAGTAAAGATAGTCATGTGTACTGTAGCCTTCTTGAGAAATAAAAGGGTGTGAATCTGGAGATCCAGGTTTATCCATACAATTGATATGGTATCAGGTCCGGGTTGGCAGCTGGCTTCAATACTCACTTCCTTATCACATGGAGTCATCCTAGTGCTAATTAATCAAAGCAGCTGACTTTACCCTGGGATAAAGAAATTTAAGAAAAATCCCAGTATGTCAGATATAAAATGATCAATTGTGATCTATGAGCCACATACAATAAACTTCATGCAACAATGGGAGGGGTTTTCACGGGTTATGAATATTAGATGGGGAGGATAGACAGGGACCATTTTATAGGCTTGTAGGTTCTACAAGTAGTTTTCTGGTCAGTCTAAATATTTTAATTAGTTATCAATATTCTATTAACTGATTCAACTACCATTAGAAGTAAAATAAGAGGATTTGATTCAATAGATTCTCAGATCTCTTCCAGTTTGTATACAGCAGAATTAAATAGTCATATTATCATAATTTCAATAAATAGCAGTTATGTGGGTATTAGGAGGGAACACAAGATTCAACCAAACCCATTGCAGTGTTGACCTATAGATGCTCCCAATTTTTACATGGGGAAAATTTAATTTTACCTTGCTATGAGTTATAATAATTACTCACGAAAATACTGCTAGCTCTAAATATATTGTTTTTGCTAAATAGTATTATGTATATGCACAGAACTAGTAAATTAACCATCCTAAAATTATGTTTTAAGATTTGGTTATTTGAAGAATTCTCCAGTTTTTAACCAACATTGTATATTTTTCTGAAATCCATTTTAAACCATCTTTGGGTGTGTTGTCATTGGGAAGCAGTAGTTCATGAACGATTGCCTCAAGGACTTTTAGGAGGATTGCAAATTATTGAAGTAGAAAATCTTTATAGGAGAACAAAATATATCCTAATATGAACCCTGAGGTCTTGTGTTGAATAGTCAAGCATGGCTGCATAAAATAGATAGAATAAAACTGGCAGCATTAGAGATCCCTGCTCCCCAAGGTTGGTGATGGATGACTCCAGCTAGATGCCATCAACACCAGCTTAACCAGTCATTTCATCATGGAGGTTTCAAGCTTTGGTAAACTTCTCCAGGAAACATACTTTACTGCTGTCAGAACAGAGATCTCTGCTGTCAGCAGAAGTCATCATAAATTAATAATCAAATGCCCAACAGCTGAAGGATAGGACTTTCTTGTTCACTAAGAGACAGTATCACTTGACTAAGTGACATATAACTAAATCTCAGGTGAGGTCTTATTTTTAATGCAAATCCATTAAAATATGCCATTGCATACCTAGTAACTGATATGACTCAACTAAAATATGCAGATATTTTATCAAGTAAAATCAAGTCATTTAAAAATGGAACCAATACAGGGAAACATAACCCGAAAAATTGTAAAGTCAAATAATTATTAAAGGAGTTTTCACAGTTCTAATAAAATTTTTCCCTGAGTTCATAATTAATAATCTGATTACAAAATGAAATGTCTTTTTGTTTGATATTTATATGCCCTATCCTGTACCATCCCTCTATTTCTCTTTCTCTTTCCTCTCATTTCTCCCTCCTCCCACATTAATAGATTCCTCTGGCTTATAGCTTTCACTATAATTTGTCCAATAAGGAATCAGTATGGGAAGAGCAAAGAAACAGGTTTAACTGAGATATGTACTTTCTTATTGTGAGCCTTGTTAGGTCGTATTCAGGTGGCTAATGTCAGTCACACCAACCAGTCTCTTCCTTTATATTCTAGATTGTTACACTATCCTGGGGTCATTCTCAATATAGGGACCCCATCCTTGTAGGATCCATGTATCTCTTAGTAATATACTGTTTTTCCATAACCCATGAGGCCCTGGGTTCAACCTCTAGGACCACCACAGAATTTAAAAAAAAAAAAAAGTTACTGAGAGACTTCTTCTAAATGAATATTCTATTATATTCCACTTGCATGACCAGAACTTGAAAATTTCAGCAAATTTTTCCCTTGCCTCTGAGAATTCTGGGATTCTTAGTTTTATCTACTCCTTATGTGGATTTTATAATCAGGACAATTGTCTTTTCCCCAGGGAAGGTCATATTTAATTTCAGGGATAAATTCAGAGATAAAGCAATTTCACACACACAGACACACACACAGACACACACACACACGCACACACACTGACTTGCATCTTTGTATACATGAACAAATACATATACAAACATACACAGACATGCACACACGCAAGGACAAATATATGGGAACAGCTCACATACATGCAACTGAGCTATTCCATTTGCTCACTATTGAACAGTCCTTTTGTGTTTCTATTTTGTGACCTGCTTTGATGTTGACTATGTTTGAAACTGTAGAATATTTGAGAGAAATAACATAAATAAATACAGAGTCAACAAAACAAGTAATTAAGATGTAATTCTGGAACAATAAAATTCTCTCGTGTGACTCTAATGTAGTCCTACATTAGAAGGGAAGGACAATGCTGGGGGAACCAAGGAATAAAAGAACTTCACCATCCCTGACTTCAAGCTCTACTATAGAGCTATAGTCCTGGAAATAGCTTGGTATTGGCACAAAAATAGACAGGTAGACCAATCGAATCAAATAGAAAATCCTGACATTAATCCACACACCTATGATACAAGCACCTAAATTTTTGACAAAACAACTAAAATTATACAATGGAAGTAGGAAAGCATCTTCAACAAATGGTGCTGGTTCAACTGGATGTTGGTGTGTAGAAGACTGCAGATAGATCCATGTCTATCACCATGAACAAAACTTAAGTCCAAATATATCAAAGACCTCAATGTAAATAAAGCCAAACTGAACCTCTTAGAAGAAAAAGTAGGAGTTACCCTTGAACAAATTGGTACAGGAGACTGCTTCCTGAACAGAACACCAATAGCACGGACACTGAGATCAACAATTAATAAATGGGACCTCCTGAAACTAAGAAGCTTCTGTAAGCAAAGGACATAGTCCACAAGAACAAATGGCAGACCATTTGGAGTGGGAAAAGATCTTCACCAATTCCACAGAGGGCTGATCTCCAAAATATACAAAGAACTCAAGAAACTAGACATTAAAACATAAAATAATACTACTAAAAATTGGGGTACAGAACTGAATAGAGAATTCTCAATAGAGGAATCTAAAATGGCTGAAAGACACCTAAAGTGCTCAACATTCTTAGACATCAGGGAAATGCAAACAAAACAATTCTGACATATCATCTTATTCCTGTCAGTATAGTAAAATCAGAAACACCAACATAGCTTATGCTTGAGAGGATGTAGAGAAAGGAGAACACTCCTCTGCTGCTGGTGGGAGTGCAAACTTGTACAGCCATTTTGGGATCAGTAGGGTTGTTCCTCAGGAAAAAGGGAATCAGTTTACCAGAGGACCTGCAATTCCATTCTTAGGCATATACCCAAATGATCCACATCCATGCAACAAAGACATCTGTTCATCTGTGTTCATAGCAGCCTTATTTGTAATAGCTAGAACCTGGGAAAAGCTGGATGTCCCACAACTGCAGAATGTATAAAGACAATGTGGTACATTAATTTACACAATGGAATATTACTCAGCAGATAATAACAATGAAATCTTGAAATTTGCAGGCAAATGGATGGAACTTGAAGAAACCATACTGAGTGAGGTAACCCAGGCACAAAAAGAGGAACATTTTATGTACTCACTCATATATGGATTTTAGACATAGAGCAAAGGATCACCAGCCTGTAATTCACACTATTAGAGAAACTAGGATACAAGGAGGATTCTAAGAGATTCATATAATGTCCTTCACAGAAGGGGAAAGGGACAAGATCCCCTTAGTATATGGGGAGTGGGCAGGAACAGTGAGTGGAGAGGGAATTAGGAGAAACAGAACAGGAGGGGAGGAGAACATTTAGGACCAGGAAGATTGAGTCAAGGTATAGATAGACGACAGTAAAAAAGGGATACCATAATACAGGGAGCCATTATAGGTTTGAAGAGAAAACTAACTCTAGAGAAATGTCTAGATACCTACAAGGATGACCCCAACTAACAATCTGAGCAACAGTAGAGAGGCTGCCTTAAATGCCCTTCCCTGATAATGAGATTGATAACAAATTTATATGCCATCATAGAGCCTGCAGCTGGTAGCTGATGGAACTAGAAGCAGACACCCACAGCTAAAACACTGAGAAGAACTCCTGTAATCCAGTTGCAGAGAGGGAGGAGTGATAAGACCTGAAGAAGAGGGAGCTCATGGACCCCCAAACTGATAAACTGGGAAACCAGCATTGGCCAGACTTAGACCTCCTGAACATGGGTATCAACTGGAAGGCCTGGGTCTTCTAAGAGACCTCAGACAGTGGAACCAGGGTGTATTCCTGGTGCACAAAAAGACTTTGTGAGCACATTCCTCATGGAGGGATACTCCCTTAGCCTAGAGGCAGGGGAGAGGGCCTAGACCCTACTCCAAATGACTTGACAGATTTTGATGATCCCTTCTGGAAGTCATCATCCTCCCTGTGGAGGAGAGATGTGGAGGGGGATGGGAGGGGAAGAATTTCAGGGGACATGGAAGGGAGGGAACTGGGATTGATATGTAAAACAAGGGAAAATTATTTGTATGACCAGGTTCTGAAACCTGATGGGAAGGAGAGGTGGCTTCAACCTTTCCTAGAGACTCAGTCCCTTCTCTCAGTTCCCTAAGGGAAAAACAATTCTTGGGCAAGTAAGCTGTATACTATCAAACACTACTAAGCAAAATGAACATTTAGTGAAGCTTATGTTCAGCCCCAAATCCAGATATAGGAACTCTACTTTGTCTTTTAATTTATCTGTTTTATACCGACATAGAACTGATGCTTCATTATCCAATGGTGGTGAATCAGGCATTGGTGCTGGTAGTCAGTCTTAGAGAGGAAAGTATCTCTTTCAATGTGTACATCTTCATGGGATATCCTATCAAAAAATCAACTTCAACTTCAGCCCTAATTAGAAACAATATGAACTTGGATACTTGACTTCATTTCAAAAAGTTTACCTCCATGGAGGTAAAAGCAATTCTGTGCATTTCCCTATGTACTCTATCATACATATACTGTATGAATACAAGTAACTTCAAAGGCAAGACATTGTTCATAATATACCGAGTTTCAAAAGAAAAGAAACAAAATAAAGAGGAAAAAAATTTAGAGCTTTGTTAACATTTTAGGAAGTATAAAACAATGATGAGTTTAAAAGTCTGTGTTTGGAAGATTACAAATTTATGTTAGGCATTACTTCATGGCTAAGGAAGTGCTAAAGCACTTGTTATCACCCATGTGGTCACATTACCTTTGGGAACCAAAGGACCCTTCACAGGGATCACCTAAGACCATCAAAAAATATAGGTATTTACAATTTGATTCTTAAGAGTAACAAAATTATAGTTATGAAGTAGCTAGCAACAAAAAATCATGGTTGGGGGCATCACAAAATGAGCAACTGTGTAAAGGGGTTGAAACATTAGGAAGATTGAGAAACATTGTTTTGAAGTGTTAATGAATGCTAAGTCCACCAACAGAAACCAGTACCTTCTACAGCATTCACAATGACCTTTGTAACAACTCAGACTTCATAGAATGAAACCAGGGTTCATATACTAAACTGTTTCAAAAGAATCAACCAAACTATCAGTTAACTTTAAATATTTCCCACACAGAGACTGCCTGAACACCATTGTAGGAAACAGAGTTACTAAACAAAGCAGCAGAATGGGGCACCGTAGGAAATGTCAGTTTCAGATGTGACCACTTCAGCTTAAATATTTCAATAGTTCTCAGTAGCTCATGCCTTCTATGCTGATTTCTCTATTCCTACTTATTTTCTTCTATTACCATAGTAGAACTTTTATTAAAATGCAATGACAATTTAAAATATTTTATACATATAGATAGATAGATATCCTAATATTTCAAACTTCCCTAAAATTCCCTTTTACTAAGAGAAAAATAACACATTTGTCATTTTTAATTCTTCATTGGTAATTAAAAAAAAATTGTTTCTATTGAGCCAATAGAGGCATATTGGCAGTGAAACAGTTAACATAAGTAAAATCTATGTTTATTTCCAGAAAAACATATATTCCCATGCATTTCACCTAGCCTTTCCTGGTTTTATAAGGGTATCTTACCTACTTTTATAAGTTTATTCTTTTGTAATATTTCTATTGTATTTTAATTATCCATATTACTTTTTTATTTTTATCGTTAAAACAATTTTCATCTCAGTCACTGGAGGATATCATTGAATTAACTCCACTACTCTTCTAATTTTTTTACTGTGTCCATTCTCTACCTCTTTTTCTTCTGATATGATTATAAAACCTCATCTTTTCTCCTCAAAGTCTTTTGATTTCCTTATCTCGGGATATTTTCCACATCTTATTAACTAACCCTGAAAGATAGTCATTCGTTCACACCCTATTTCTCTGATAGTAAAGCATTCAATTGTGAGCATATGTATGCGTAGGAAAGTACATATTTGTCCTTGAAACAGAAGGTTTTTTTTTAATTAATTCAGTTTATATGATATAATTAAAATTTTTCATTACTTTAGTGTTTAATCATAGGTCAATATAATCTGTATTCACCCACAAGTGTCCCTTTCTTTTCTTCTCTCTCTCTGTCTCTCTCGCTCTGTCTCTCTCACTCTGTGTGTATAGGTAGATTAAAAATATACACCTTCCTGGTATTCCAGTTTTGACTTGGATTTTGCTTACATTCATCTTTACCATTATAGTCAATTGTGCTACATTAAAAATAATCTTTTTAAGTTAAAAAAAACAATCTTATTTTTCATAACAATTCCAGTCCCCTCTCCCTCTCATTCTCCCTCTGACTCTACTAGCTCCCCAACCCCCCTGCCCCATCCATTCATTCCTCAGGGAGGGTGAGGCCTCCCATGGTTGATCACCAAAGTCTATCACATCATTTAGGGCAGGTCAGAGCCCCCACCACCATGTGTCTAGGCTGAGCAAGGTATTCCCCCATAGGGAATATGCTCCAAATGTGAGTTCATGCACTAGAAATAAATATGATTCTAGTGCCATTGGTCCCACAGACTGTACAAGTTCTCCAATTGACACCCACTTTCACGGAGCTTAGTTCATTATGCATGTTCACCAGCTGCCGCCCAAACAATCCTGTGCAATAACTTCAGTAGGAGTCACAATCCTTGAGTTCAAACTGTACTATAAAGCTATAATCCTGAAAACAGGTTTGTATTTACACAAAAACAGAGAGATAAATGGGATTAAATTGGAGACCCTGCTATTAATCCACACACCTATCAACACTGGTTTTTGGCAAAATATCAAAAAATTATATAATGAAAAAATGAAAGCATTTTCAATAAATGGTGCTGGTGTAACTGCATGCTGACATGTAGAAGATTGCAGATAGATACATATCAATTGCCTTGCACAAAACTTAAGTACGAATGCATTAAAGACCTCAATGTAAATTCCATCACACTGAACCTCTTAGAAGAGAAATTGAGATGCACGCTTGAACAATTTGGCACAATAGACCACTTCCTATTCATAAAACCAGTAGCATAGACACTGAGATCAACAATAAATAAATGGGACCTCCTGAAACTGAGAAGCTTCCGTAAGGCAAAGGACACAGTCAACAAGACAAAATGGCAGCCCACAGAAATGGAAAAAATCTTTACCAACTTCACATCTGACAGAGGGCTGATCTACAAAATTTACAAAGAACTCAAGAAGCTAGTCATTAAAGCACCAAATACTTCAATTTAAAAATGGGGTACAGATCTAGATATGCTAGATTTTTACATGACTAAAAGAAGTAATGTGTACTTTTGAAAAACAGGAGCAATGTTATAAAAATAATGAATAATATATAAGAATTAATATAGCTTTCATAGAAAGAAATATTTCAGAGGCAAGGTTAAGACTCTGAGGCACCGCATAATATGTTAATATCTAAGGGAGTTCATCACCTAGAAATTTTTTCCATATTAGGATTCCAATACCATTGATATTGAGAATGAATAAGTTACAGCTTTGAACATAGTTTCATAATATGAGCAAAACTGTATTTCTCAGTGGCCAAATGGTCAATCCAAGGAAATTTCACCGTTACTTCAGGGCAGGAATTTTACTCAACAGTTCGAACTATATTATATTACACATCAGAGGTCTGAGGATTGATCTAGGAATGGTATCTCAAAAGTGATCGACATAGGAAGATGAGAGAAATAGAGGTAAAGAAACATTAAAAAAAAAAGGTCTTATATAAGTTTGTCAGTGGACAAACTAAAATGCAAAAAAATGAAACAAAATATAAAATAAACAGAATTTATAAAATCACCTACTAGCTGTGAAAATTTACTATTGTAATACAGTGTGCCAGATCTTAATTAGAAACAATGACTGCTTGAAAAGTGAGGTGGCATAGCAAGATAACTATGAGAATATTACATTTTTATTCTACAAAATGAGTGCAAATAAAGCAAGAAGAGGTGAATAGGCCTAAAGTAATTGAAATATTTAGGGAACAAAAATCTATGCATTGATTTACAAATACAACAAATGGGACTCGGCTGTTCTCCCTAAAGAGAGAGAAAAATGGAAACGCACTGGAGAAGGGAAAGGGGAAAGAGAGGAGGGAGGAAAAGAGTGAGATAGGAAAGACAGATGATAGATGAATCTACAGATAGATTGATAACCAAAGTAGCACACAGAACAAGGGAGCTTGTGCTTTTAATTCTGCAGTCTCTCTATTTCAGTGTCCTTCCTGCAGACTGACATACTTCAGCGATTATTACCATATCTTTGGCAAATGCTATAAAACTCTACTTTAATAGTGTTTTAGTTCCTCTGTACATTTTAAAAATAACTTTTGAATCACTTTAGGCTTATGAATATTTGTCTACCTATCTGTGAAAATATCCACATTGTACAAAATCATGTCCCTCAAAACTCAGGATTTCCAAAAGTCTAACAGTGTGAGATTGTCTCCTTTGGGATGCCCAAATTCCCAAATATTGCTTATAAATATTTCTTTTCATTTAAATGGGGTTAGCTATAAATGGTTAATTACCACAACCAATCCTTTAAAGGTAAAATGGGGATTATAGTATAGATATGAATACTTTATTCTGGAATGGATTTTCATTTATTGATACAATATAAGGACAATTTGTGATATGTATATTTCTCCTTTTGTTTAGGTATTGTGTTTATATAGCTCATTTAGAAATGTAATGTATAATTCAATACATATTTTATAGATAGTACCTTATGATAGTCAGATCTTATAGTTAAATTAGTTAAGATTTCTAGATATAAAGACATGTATTTGAGATGAATAGGCATTCTTCAAACCTTTCAAAGACCTACAGAATATGGCATTTAAAATGGTTTAGGGTTTTTCTTGACAGTGAGACATAACTGTTCCTGGCAATGCCACCTGCACCAGAAAGGAAGATGAAAGATGGGCATTGAAGAAAAGCATTATGAAGTTACTTCGAATATGGCAAGACTAGCCAATTGGAAAAGATACTGCTTTTGTCTGGACTGTTTGACTTTATGCTGTATAAACTGGACATGCAGCAGAAAAGTGACTACTGATTCAAGATGGACATAGCTAGTGTTCCTGCTTCATGGAAGAGTCTACAAGACATTCTGCAGGACACAGAGAAAAGTGACTGACAAACTGCCAATACAAGGAGACAGTTTAAAGCTTCCTGCTTGGCTGAAGAGTCTGCAAGACACACTATGGCCTATGGGCTGAAGATGGTACATTACAGAAGAATTTCGTGACTGACTAGGCGAGTTGTCTCAGTCATTTCTAGAGTTTTTATACTATCCTTCTGTGGTCTTTGAAGGAGTTGAAGACATATAGTTATGGTTATAGTATTCCTTAGTTAGGATTAAAGACAAGGTTCTTAGTTAGGATTAAAGATAAGACTTTAGACTCATGAAGATAGGATAGATGATGAAAAAATGTCTTTAAATATTACTAAATGTTAATGGACTAAATATTGTAAACTGTGATTCTTACTTAATAACTGTTGTGTGATATATTTTTCTGTGTTGAGGTTAAAACCCTTCCTTTTATTTAGACAGGAAAGAGGAGATTATGGGATATGTCATTCTGTAAATATGTTTCTCATACTGGTTAATGAATAAAGCACTGTTGGTCAATAGGAAATCAAGATAGGTGGGACTAGGAGACAAGGAGGATTCGAGGAAGTAGTAAGGAGGAGTCAACATGGAGAGACTGAGAATACCAGAATCTGATACCACTCCCGGTAAGATGAGACCACATGGAAATACTTAGATTAATAGAAATGGGTTAATACTTAAGACAGAGCTAGCAGTAAGAAACAAGTAACAGGTCAACAGCGTTATATCAAATACAGAGTCCGTGTGTGTTATTTAGGGCTGGTGTGGCTGTGGGACAAGTCCAGCAGCAGGGAAAACTCCTAATAACAGATGTGGGCTGGTAAGGACATGGGAGGGAATACCTGAAGTCACAGCAGGCGTGAGTTGCTATGAGTGAGGACTACTGACTCTACTTATATAACAAGGAGAGGTGGGCTGGTAGAGAAACAGATGGGGCTCATATTAAAATATTAAAATGACATTTCAACTTTAACTGAATTGTACTTTTTTGCAAAAAGAAAGAATTCTTTTTCCCAGAAATTACTGAAGACAACAAAAAGTACAATGCGGTGGTTACCAGAAACAGAGATGTATACAGATCTCTGATTCAAATTAACTTCTGGTTCTGACTCTAACTATACATGAATGTATATATATATATTATTTTATAAAAGCCATTCATGTATTTGAGCTAATAATACCACATTTTAATGAAAAATTAAAAGTGTAGATAGATACCCATTCACTTCTACCAGCCTGCTTTTCAAAGTGGCTTCACAATAATCTCTTGAAAAAAAATTTGTTTTAAATGCTTATTATCCCAATTATAAAATATTTATTGAAGGCTAGCTATGTAATGTCTTCAGATGATCCCTGCAAAGATATGTGTGATTTGTGAAGTATTATAAAATAGAGTATTAATGACATTTAATGCATTGTGATATACTGCCATTTACTTTCTATTTGGCATTGATAAGAGATCAATTTTATTGAAATGGCTTCCTTTCTTGTTTTTAAATTGCAGCTTCCAAACAAAGAGAACTATATTTGGAAAAGGGGGAAAGGCTTTATTGTACCTAAACTGAGTATGTTTCACAGTAAGGACCCCCTACAAGCAAAAGAAATTGACTCTAAGTTGCAATATTGATTGTACACCTTTTCTTTTATACAATAAATACTACTTTACCTCTAGAATCATGCTAGTGAAATGACTAATTAAGATATTATTAAAGTGAGTCAATTATAGAATGTTACATAGATCTAAATTAGATTTTAATAATCTTAGAATTTTATTTTCTTAAGTAATAAATATGAAAAATGTGAATTAAATTAAGTATATTCAAACACTGCACAGTGCAGAGAATTGGGAATAGATAGTTTATGGTTGCAATATAACTTTATATAAATAAAAACAATGGTGATGATGAGTTCTTCCAAAAGAATGAGTCAGAGAGATAATTACGATTTAGTACTCAGACATGGAAACCATAAAAATAATCAAGTGGATAAAACAGTCCCCCTACTGAGCATCATATTTGGTATTATCTTGTAGAAGAGATGAAATTTACAGGGAAACATTTTACCTTTAATGAACCCTAATTTTGATAATCGAGTTGCCAATTAACAGAGTAATTGCAACTTTAATTTAATGTCACAGTTCTCATTCAGCTATCGTACAGCTACTCTCTATGTATGTGCTAAATACTTGAAGTACTATTTTTTAAACCTCTTCTTAACCCAGAGCTTACCTTTACATAATTGACAAATTCGGAGGTCACATTTTCTTGGCAGAGCCTGCAGACCCGATTCTATCATAAATCTATCCCAGGAAGAAGATTCCAAATGTAAATTTCAACTGACCTCTGTGGAAATAACTCCTATTATTTTGCATTAGTAGCCACTAGAGATTTGTCTGGCTATATATGGATTTCCACATCTGTCAGCTATAAGTGCACTTCATCTGCCTGTTAAATCTGAGAAGCAGAAATAGATGACAGTGATCAAGCCTTTAGCTTTTCTTAATTTAGCCACCTCATGAAGTAAAGTTTCTTCCTCTGGGCTTTCATTCTGAATGTGTGTTCCTAACAACTTAAAGGAAAGGATGTATCAGGAAGGCAAATGGAGTCTTGCCTCTTTCATTGTATTCTTCTTAGAGTGAGTGCTGACGAGACAGCCTGTCTAGCAGTGGGTCCTGCTGGGATAAAGAGATATAAATTGCCCATGCTTGCACCTATGCTCTCTTCCACCAAATCACAACATCAGCAAGAGAGCCTTAATGAGATTCCCCTGTGCCCTGTTCCTCCACAGAATCCCTCCCCATACTGCTTCCTTTTTTTTTTTTTCCTCAAATTCATTAAAAAAAAAAAAAAAACAAGTCAGGATCCCCTTGGACATGAGTCCCGAGTAATGCACACCAACATCACCACCCCTGCCCCATGTGGAAAATACATCGATTTATTTGTATTTGTCTTTTCTCTTCTGTTTTCAACAAATAAAGGGCCAATGTGATAGAGAGAGCCCATTTCTACCTCACACTTGGCTTCATCATTTGACCATTAGACTTTAGAAAGTATTTTCTAAACTAGGGTTAAGGAAAAAGCCAAGCAGTTCTGTCATTCTTGTGTTGTCTCTGTATTATTTCCTTAGCAAGTGAGGAGGAAAGCAAGACCAGAAAATACGAATGTAGGGAGAGCTCTATCTGAAGGAAGTTCAAGAGCAAAGGTTTTATCCCTTGCCTGTTACGGGGGTGTCCCACTCCAGGACAACTTGAGAGGTTGTGACGTTATTTAGCACAGATGGGAACAAAATAGATTTAGAGTTCACATCCATGTTTAAAAACTCCTTCCATACTAAAATTTTCACTGGTGTTGAGGCAAAGATTTGAGGTCTAATGCCAGACTATTTTTCCTGACATCTGACCAAACACTGAACATTAATAGTATTTACCTGTCCAATTATTATCACAGTTCTATGCTTCCAGAATTCATGGAAGTGAACAATTGTAATACAAAAATAATTTGATCACTCTTCCATACATGTCCAACATATTCCTAATGGCCTTGTTTTATGGTAGGTTTGGGGAGTTTCAAGAAAAAGAATGAGCGTGTAGCACATAACCAGCTCATTATAATTCATTATATGGATTTTTAACATTGTACTTCTTGGCAAGCCAAGGAAATCATGATGCATGCCAATGTCATTTTCTAGCCAGAAACTCTTAAGGTAATATCATCAGTTCTCCATGCTTTCAGACTAATAATTAAGTCAAGCTTACAAGCTCCTGGTAATGTATTTAATATTACCCAGAACACTTACGTATGAAGTAAAGCTCAGCACCTCTTGCCCTTACAAAGTTAATATCACCATTAATGAACTCACTATCATTTTTCTAACTATGAAATAAAACTAATGCTACTATTTTATGTGCTACTAATAAGAACCTTCTTACTTCTATTCTTTAAGCCTGCTGGAATTCAACTTGAGGAACAAAGAAGAAAGAAGAAAAGGAATAGAAGAAAAACAAAAACTGTCGTCTCTTTAATCAACACCTTTGAGAAATGAATTTACTTTAACTTCTGAAAATATGGACCTTCCAGTAGATCTCAAATTTAATGCTATTTTATTTCAAATATTTTTTATGTTAATGAGGAGGTATAAGAAGTATTCAGATTTTCCAAGGAAACCCATCTTGGAATATTGGCAATGGTTGATTTTTGGCTCTACATTAACCTGAAAGAGCTTGAAAATCATACTGAATTTAGGTACGCAGGTCAGGAAAATGGATACCAATCAATATTTTATTAGACACATGCCACATTCACATTAAAATGATATACATGTTTTGTCTTTGGTAATATTGTGTATGTAAATATTAAAAGAATGGCACCAAGAAGAAAGGGTATATCCAATATGGAAAATATTCAGTTGCTGGAGAACACCAAAGGTGAGAATCAATTGTCAGACAGATGGTACATGGTATCCTACACTTGGAAGATGCATGGATTAATATTTATTCAGGATATTATTGTGATCACTAAGCATTAATTTGTATGTGCTGTTATAGTCAGTTCATTTGCTGCCTTTGTCTTTCCTAAATAAAAGTAAACCAAAACATAGCATCTTTAGACATTAATCATATCTTTTTCTATTTTCTAACTTCTAATTAACTGCTTATTGAAATGAAAATCATGCTGTATTGTCCTGCTCTTTCCAGTTAGAGTTTTGTTTCTTTGTTTTGTTATTTGCTGTAGTAAATGGGAATAGTTGTTATAGCACTTCTTAAAAGCCCTGCGGTTTTTTGCCGCTATGCTGAGTCAGGAAATATCCCTGAAAGGAGCCACACAAGTCTCTGTTTGTCTCTAGCAAAACTGGGCCCAACCAAGAAAAATGCTGCTACCAAGAAGCCTTGCTTGTCACTATACTTTTTTTTCTAAAACCCCTTTTTAAGCTTTTGTCAAGTTTTAACTGAAAGTTCTTCGGTCCACGTTGCACCGCTATTTTTGTTATGAGCTGTTTTCCCGCCACTCCCAGAGCCATGCCAGCCCCAAATAACACACAGAGATGCTGTATTAAATATAAAGCTGTTGGTCTGTTAATAACATTTCTTATTGGCTAGCTCTGTCTTAAATATTGACACATTTCTATTAATCTAAGTATTTCTACATGGCCTTGTCTTACCAGAGAGAGGATCAGGACCTCTGTTCTCTTGGTCTTACATGTTGAATCTTCTCCTACCTTTTCTGAAACCTGTTTGTCTTCTAGTCCCACCTATCTTGCTTTCCTATTGGCTAACAGTGCTTTATTCATTAACTAATAAGGGAAACATATTTACAGAATGACATCTCCCATCAGGTTACCACACTCAGAATAGTTTCTTCTAGTTCTATCCATTTCCCTGAGAATATCAGGATCCCATTGCATTTTTTCTGCTGAGTAATACATTGTGTAAATGTACCAAATTTTCGCCATCCATTCTTCAGTTGAGGGGCATCTAGGTTGCTTTCAGATTTTTGCTGTTATAAATAATGCTGATATGAAACATAGTTGAGCATCTGTCTTTGTTGCATGAATGTGCATCCTTTGGGTACATGCCTAAAAGTAGAATTGCTGGTTCTTGTGGTTCTTTTCCTGAGAAACCACCATACTGATTTTCAAAGTGGATGTACAAGTTTGCAATCCCACCAGCAGTGGAGGAGAGTTCCCCTTTCTCCATATCCTCTCCAGCATAAACTGTCATTGGGTATTTTTATTTTAGCCATTGTGACAAGTATAAGATGGTATCTCAGAGTTGTTTTTGTTTGTATTTCCCTGATGGCTAAAGATGTTAAGCACTTTCTTAAGTGTCTTTTAGCCATTTTAGATTCCTCTAGATAGAATTCTTTCTTTAGTTACGTACATCACTTTTTATTTGGTTTACATTGTGTTTCATGACTAGCTACTTGAGTTCTTTGTATATTTAGATCGGTCCTCTGTCTATCAGATGTGGATTGGTGAAGATCTTTTTCCCATTCTGTGGGCTGCCATTTTGTCTTGTTGTCTGTATGTGTCCTTTGCTTTACAGAATCTCTTCAGTTTCAGGAGGTCAAATTCATAAATTGTTGTTCTCAATATCTGTACTTCATGGAACTTTCCCCAAAATCAATCACATCCGTAGACACAAAGCAAGTCTCAATAGATTCATGAAAATCAAAATAACTATCATAATACCATAGATTAAAGTTGAATATCAATTAATAACAAACAAAGAAAGCCTAAAAACACATCCCTAAAGCCAGCCCTGAGGTCGATTTGGTTATGTGACCAATGACTCATTCCTGAGATAAAACTTTTAGCTAACATGTCCAATAAGCATTTACCAGCTCACCCTAGCACCAGAACCTGCTACTGCAAAATAATCACCTACTGCTTGTGCCACTTGCGGTTATCTCTCTACATGTCCCTCTGGGGTAATAATCTCCCTTGTGCTGATGTCTGGGTGTGTACTGTGCTGACTCTGAGGGGAAACCCAACCCCTCAAAGACCATATAATGCTGTAACAAAAGACGAGAGGTAGAGTCCCAAAACCCACATCAGACAATTCATGGCACTCTAGGGAACATGATGCCTTGTTGTGGCTTCCATGAATCACTGTAAGCATCCTTGCTGTCCTATGCTGTTATTCACATGCAGGCACACTTATAGATATGTAATTAAAGATAAAAACAAAACGTCTAAAACCAACATGAAATAAACAAAATAAAATGGATGGGGTTAGAATCATGGAAAAAATAATTAATGTCACTCTTACATTCATCTTTAGTAAAAATGATTAGAGATATACAAAATTTCAAAACCTTATTAGAATTTAGTTGAAGTAAATAAGTGTTTTGTCTCAACCCTAAGAAGGATGTGTTCTCAGTGTGTATGTCATTTTTAATCAACTGACAAACATATGAGAAGCTTAGTATCTCATCTTACAGTTGACGTGTGTGAAACCATCATGAGGACAAGTGCTAGAAGCTTCTCCCATCCTGATTTCCTAGCTGCTGTGATGCTCATGCCTGTATCAGACTGATACAGGCATGATAGTAATATGTATCAGACTGATAGTAATATGTGCACCTTTTGAAGTTAAGAGACATGAAGTTCTTTCATCATCTGGCTACTATTTCAAAATCCTCTTCCCATTTCTATATGATATACATCTTTAAATAGAACTGTTGGTCATACTACATGCATATTTACTAAATTAACAGTCAAAGACAATTTTACCCTTTCTATTTTGTTTTTAATAATATAATTACATTCTTTCATCCTTACTTTCCTTCTTTCAAGTGTCAATTGAATCCTGGTTTAATGTACAGTAGAACCTAATGATTGGTAGATTGATTACCAATTCTTATTCATGCTAGACTTTTATTTCAACAATTTAATTAAGTGAATAATAATATTTCATTAAATTTCCATGTGATAATACTTTGCCAACTAATGAAGGGGATGTCTTTTAATTCTTTCTTATTTTCATAAATGGATGTTTATGACTTGTGTTAATTTTATCACAGGCAGTCTTTTCTCATTACGTTTAGAAGTCCTTATGATCTGCATGCCTACTTTCTGTCACATTACAAATTTGTTGTTCCATAGTATGTTCTTTTAACTTCTCATAAATTGTTACCTTAGTTTTAATATAGTCCAACTTTAGTTTTGATTTCTTTAAGTCTAATGTTTCACAATTAATAATTCATTTGCATATATTTATATATTGATATATCTCATATATTTTTGAGACAGTGTCTCACTAATTCATTATGAATTGAAGCCCAAGTAGACTCACCACTGTAGTGCCCTAAGTAGCTGAATCCATTGGCTTTCATCATAAGCCTGGTTTCAATTTATTCTCATTAACATATCAAAATTGGGGACCATGTGGTGTATTGATATATGGATGTGTTATACATTGTTCTCTGCTGAGGTTCAACAGAGCAGTAGATGATAATATTTTTTTTTAATAGAGTGATGTGCTATCATAGATGAGTATAACACATCACACACTTCAAAAATCCTAGAAGAGATTGTGAATGTTTTCACTACAAAGATTAATGTTTCTTTCATTCTACTTGAGCAATCTATGCCTGGCCCAAAGTTTGAAAACATTGCCTTGTGTTTTTCCAGCTCTTTTCTTTCAGATTCACATCTATAATACACTAAGAATTGATTTTTCTATATGATGTAAAATAGTGGCCAAGCTTAATTTTTTACATGATGGATATCCTACAGAGTCTGTATCATTCATTCAAAAGATGGTTCTGTGTTTCTGCAACATATATATATATATATATTTCTCCAAAAGCCAGATTTCTGAACCATCTATTATTTTTACATTGAGAATGTTCTCTTTCCTTACAACAATATTATATTTTAATTCTTCCAGCTTCTTAATTTTGGTGTTTGGTTATGTAAACCCTCCCTAGACACTGCCCTTTCTTAATTAATTTTTTGCATTTTTTGATTCCTTTTTCGTTTTATTTTAGTTTCACATTTATCTTTTAGTTAACTTATTTATTCTTCTCTCATATCATGACTACAATTACTCCTCCCTCCTCCCCTCCCTGACCCTCTCCTCCAACCTCCCCTTTTCCCTGGATCCACCCCTCATCCATTTCCCTTCAGAAAAGAGCAGGCCTCCCAGATGTATCAACCAAACATGATGTAACAATTTATATAAGACTAGGGACATACACTCATATCAAGGCTGCATAAGGCTATCTAGTAGGAGGTAAAGGGTCCTAAAAGAAAGCAAAATAGTCAGAGACAGCCACTACTCCCACTCTTCAGAATCCCCCCCAAAAAAAACCCCACCAAGCTACATAACCACGACATATATGTAGCATGCATGCCTGGGTCAGATCCACACCATCTGCTCTCAGATCACACTGATGATGAGGAACTCTATCACAGAGGTCTATGAGATACGGGAAATCTGAAAGAGATGTCCTTGCTTCATATCTATTTTAAAATTTAAACATTAACCAGATTATACTGTTCATGTAGATATCATATGTAAGTTTGAAAAAGCATCTCCCATTACTTATTTTCAGATTTTTAAAATTATTTTCATTAAAGGGCAAGAACATAAAATACATTTTATTAATATACTGATATGACTATAAAAATTCTTTACTAATATGCTGATATAATTGTTTATGTATTACACTAATTGGATCAAATATAAATATCTATTATTATTATTATTATTACTGTGCTAGCCAGTATTATGTCAACTTGGCATGCAAACCAGAGTAATCTGAGAGGAGGAAACCACAACTGAGTAAACACCTCCAGAAGATTCTACTGCAAGTCATTTTCTTCGTTAGTGATTGATGGGGGAAGGCCCATGGCTTTTTCATCCCTGGACTGATGTTCCTGAGTTCTATAAGTTCTATAAGAAAGAAGACTGAGCAAGCCAGGGAAGCTAGCTCATAATCAGTGCCCTTTCATGGCCTCTGCACAAGCCCCTGTCTTCAGATTACTGCCTTGTTTTATTTCCTATCCTAAGTTCCTTCAATGATGAATACACCCTTTCCTCTCCAACTTGCTTTTTGGTCCTGATATTTCAATGCAGCAATAAAAACCCTAACTAGGACAATTACAAAAGTATATATATGGTATCTTCAATGTGTATATTAGTGGAACTTTTGGTTTAATAGAATATTGTTTGTATGTTTTGTGCTATTATTTGTGAAAACGTGTTCTTATGAAGTATGACATTGAATGATGTCTTCTGTAAAGGTTGGGATAAAAGCAGGACATTTGGGCTCATACTTGCATATTAGCATTTGATAGGTGAAGTGGAGAACCATGTGTTCAAGAAACATACCAATTACTCAGTCTCAAATGAAGCAATTTTTTTTAAATGGAGTAATTATTTTCTAAAAAAAACTGAACAAAATTTTCTATTTTGCAAAGACATTTTAATAATAAATGTAATTAGTTTAATTTATATCAATATATGTTACAAAAGCATGATATATTTATGTCCATACAAATGTATGCATATAGATTTATTCAGACTTTAGTTTTGAACAATACAGTGATACATTCTTTGTCAATATGAAAGTAGATAGCATTTTTCAGGAAAAAGAAACCTAAAAGTGGCTTCATCAGATTGACTTATAGGAATATCTATGAGATGTTTTCTTCCTTGGCATTAATGTGAGAGGGTTCAGCCAATACTGGACAGTGCCACACCAACAGAAAGTGGTCCTCAGAGGTATGCTAAAGGTGGCTAGAGGAATGTGAACCTGAAGAACAAGCCAGGAAGCCATATTCCTCTATGTTTCCTGCTACTGGGTCCCTGCCCTGAGCTCCTGACCTGGTTTAACCTACTGATGGATTCTGATGAGGAATTATAAGACAAAGGAAAAGATGTCTTCCTTATTTTTTAAATCAGTGTTTTATCTTAATAGTAGGCAAGCTATATAGAGTTATTCATTTTTATAAGCTGTACTTTTTATTTTATCATCTTTTAATTTTAAAACAATTTTTTTTCATTTCACATAGCAATCCCAGTTCCGATTCCCTCCCCTCCTCCTATTTCGTCTCTCTGCTTACCCCACTCTTACATCCACTCCTCAGAGAAAGTAAGTATAAGCTGTATTTTAATTTATTGAAATAATGTTCTTTTCAGTAACTCCTTACAATCTCTCTAGTATCAAATGTGTCATATGATCTTTTAGCTTTCACAAAAGAGTGACTTTCCTTTTAACTGTTTTTCTTCAATACCGTTGAGTGTAACAATATTATGCTCTGATCTCAATTTCCAAATTAAGAAGAAATAAATGCATCATATTATCTAACTATAATATAATATAATCACAAGTAAATCATAATGTCTAAATATGTGGAGAAATCATTAATCAACCTTAAAAATCTGTTTAGAAAACAATGGTACAATATATTAATATATATTCAATGTCATCAGAGGCTGTGAGGAAAATTAACAAAATTATGTGATGAATTATGAAGTTAAAGATTTTGCTGGGGTATATACTCTGTAAAGTGAAAATTAAGAATATACAGAATGGATAGATACATCTGGATAGAGGTAAGAAAAGAAATAATGAGGTGTTAGACAATAAAGGTGTGTGTGTTTCTTTTTCATAGGCCACAGAGAATTAAGTTTTCCTCCTTCAGATAAAAAATCATGTACTTCACTATTAGGAGTAAAGTATAGGATAACCAACCTATAATCCACAGACTCAGATAAGCTTGACAAGGAGGGCCCTAGGAGGGGGTGGATGAATTTCCCTGGTCAAGAGAAAGAAGAGATGTCCTAAGCAAACTGCAGGCAGGGGTGAGGGGATGTAGGGAAGGCAACATAGGGGAGCAGCTTGGTTGGGCTGTGTACAGGGACAGTTTGGGGATGGAATGGAGAGGAAGAACAATGAAATGTCTTGATGTCTGGGGGGGGGGTGCAATTAGGGTTTAGGGAGAAATGGTACCAAGGAACCCTCGGAAATCCCCAGAGATGACCCCATCTAAGTCTCCTAGCAATAATGGAGAGGGCGACTAAACTAGCCATCTATTGTAATCAGGTTGGTGACTATCCTAACTGTCATCAGTGAGCCTGTATTGAGTAACTGATGTAAGTAAATGCAAATCCACAGCCAAGCACTGGGCTGAGCTCCAGGAATGCTGCTGAAACAAGGAGGGGGGGGAGTGGTTTTATGAGTTAGGAGGAGGTCAAGGTCATGATTCAAACCCACAGAGACAGCTGACCTGAGTTTGTGGGAGTTCATGGACACTGGGCCAGCTGTAATGGGGTCTCAGTAACTGACCTAGTTTCTCTGCATGTGCTTTGCAATTGTAGCTTGGTCTGTTTGTAAGGCTCTAAGCAGTGTGATCAGGATCCATACCTGTTGCTAAACTACCTTTTAGGAACCTGTTCCCCATGCTGAATTACCTTGCCCAGCCTTGATGCAGGGGTGAAAAGAAGGTATGAGAAACTGGTTGGTATGTTAAAAAAAAAAAAGATAACCAAATAAAAAAATTTTTAAAGTCATTGAGTAATTAGTTTACCAACTCCATGGTATCCCCTTAATTCCTGAGCTACTGAAAACCAGTCTTTACAGTGGAGTCTCCCCCACTCTCATCCCTTTGTCATATACCACTACACATTTTACATAACACCCATCCTCTATACAAAGGTACTTTATTCATTTCTTGGCCCTATTAATGGTTTTGGATATCAATAAGAGTTCACCGTTTTTGTTGTTAAACATAAAACAATTATTATTTCTGCCCATAAAGAAAAAAGAATAAACTAGTAAACAAAAATGCAACTATGTACAGATTTTATAAGGTAGATAATAAAGAAAGGGAAAGATTAATACAATAAATATAACTGAATAAACCAACATAATTTTCTTGCTATAAGGACTCTAATAAAGTATTAAATAAAACAAGATATTAAAGATTAATAATTTAGAGAATAAAAAATAGAATGCTATGGGGTGCTCTTAAGGCTAAGAAGTACATGACTGTTTCACTCATGAAACACTGTGGTTGTCTGAACAAGACTTATACAAGACCTAGGCAACTAAAATTCCAGAATAGGTTTGGTAGGAAATATACAGCCACAGTAATCCTACTGAGAATCTATTGACATCTGATAGCTGCTGAGAAAGAATCATTTTATTTTATTTTTGAGGATGCAGCCCTTGGTACATTTTCTCATATTCTGTTTGATGGATCCACATCCATGCATATATGGGTAGCACTGGGCTTAATGTGCTGGAAAGACACTGACTTGAAGTTGGGAAGAGGTTGGACTGAATAAGGGTAGATATGATCTTAGTATGTATATATAAATAACTTTATATATATGAAATGTTCAAAAATGCTTTTTTAAAATAAAGGAAAATGAACCTCATCCCCAGTAAGAAAACAATGATTCATTGTAAATGAAGAAAAAGTATCTGTATAATACTGGTAATGCTAAAAGAGAAAAGTATTAATAATTGCAGTAAGAAAATCTGTGACTAGAATATAATTTTATTATTCCCTATAGAAAACATAATCCAGCCACATTAGATTTTGCCCATTTTATAACAGTTCAGTGCCATAACTCTGTGTTAAAGGCAGTAACGTATAGCTAAGTAGCTACAGTACATAATTAAACTTAGTGATCCAGTTTCTAATTTCTTTATCATATTACTAAACAAACTTATAAAAATATAGCAAAGTTTGATGAAATAAATTTTAAACTGACTTATAATATAAAACACAAATACTATAATACATGCAAATAAATGTCAGATTTCATCAGGACAAAGTAGTATGTGCTGCTGATCTACTTATTCTGGAGGCTAAGGCAGTATGTCTCTGTTTTGAGGAGAGCCAGTCTACATAATAAGATATGACCTTGTCTTAAGAAAGGAAAATATCAAGTTGCAACATAGGCAAAAAGGCTTGAGGTAAGTACCATAAACATAAAAAAAACGAGTTATAATAGCTTTTGAAATGTCCATACCAGATGTATGTAATATTCATGCATATGCATATTAACATTTACAAATACATAACCATTTATATTCATGTTCTGTGAATGTTCAGAGAATCATAAATATTGTGATAAACAATAGAAAACAATGAAATTTGAAGAGGAAATATGTTTAAGGAAAAAAAGATGATGTTTGTCTAATAAAAATTGAGATATAATGAATTCTGTCAGATTTGATCATTTAAAAGTGTATTCATATTTCAAATAAGAAAATAACAAATATTTTAATAAAAAGACATATTCTAGGTGTTATATAAATTGAAGAATAGGGGGAAATATTTAGATATGACATTGAAGGAAAATGTATAAACAGAAGAAAACATAGTTTGGCTTTGTATTTTGGCACCAAAAAAAAAAAAAAATCAATGTCAAGGAAGTTGAACAACCTTTCCATGCTTTGAGAAAACACTTTGATCCATGAGTTCTTCACTTAGTCAAATTGTCACTGAGGTATAAATCAATGGATAGATGGTCCAAAGGTGAAACAGTCAAGAAAATACTATCCTTGAAGTCTATTGAAAAACCCCTTGTCAAGGCAGGCATCAATAGATAAAGGAAAAGATGTAACACAGGTAAACATAATATATAACCTGAATGTAAAACAAATCTGCTCTATAATACAGGATACAAATGAAACTGAAGTTGACCTTGCAGAATCAAATCTAAAGAATTCTGACAATCATAATATACCTGAAGTAGAGAATAGCCAAAGAAAAGATTGTTCAGGAATTAGAGAGCAGTTAGTCGTGTATGTCAGATACCATGACACTTAGTACAACCAGTTACAAATAGAAAAAAAAAAAAAAAGGAATAGAATGATAGAATGGATTCAAATCCTTGGGGTTCTTAATATGGTGGAGGGTATTTTTGTTTCTGTTTGGTTGTTTGGTTTTCCTTTTGTGTTTACTTAAAGCCAGTATGTTATACGGTAATATATTTTTCTTCTTAAGTGTTGTCTAGACTTCTCACATCTGTGTAATACAAATAAAAAATAAATAGTACTTTTGTTGAAACACATATAGACTATAAATCCATTTTATGTTTGTATTTGTACTTTCAAATCTGTCAATGATATACAAGTTCGTGAAGACCAAAACTTCAATAATGCTACTAAAGTGTAGGTATGATTAACATTTGTTGTAAGATAGCACTTAGTTGCTGTTTACTTCTAAATTCTTATGTTTTATTTTAGTAATATGCACTATTCAATTAATAAAAAACATAACCCTTAGGATAGTATAACTGATAATATTTAAAAAACAAAATTTCCTCACAATATAAAAATATTGAAGACACATATATACTTATTTCAAAATTCCATTGTAGAACAAGTGTCCTAGTTTATTATATAATAATGACTAATAGCTTGAAAAATAAGTTTTCATGATTTGTAACTAAATGCAATTTTAAGTGAATATGATATCATTTAGAAACATATGTAAGAAACCTTGAAAATTGATGAAATGAGAAAATGAAGTGGAAAAATTCATTTAATCCAAAGATTTTCAAATATTTTACTAGGATACACCAAAGGTTTTATCATGTATCAGTAGCTTACTAAATATTTTACCTGAATGTAGGTAAAATACAGTCAATAAAGTCAAAATAATTAAAATTTTCAAAGGAAGTCTTTTAAAAACTATGGTAAATGAGTATTACTTCACTGTTGGCAAGAACATTCTCCAATAGAGGTAGAAATCATAAATTTAAATGTAAATTTAATAATTTAATGTTTCTAAGCAATGCAGGAGACAGTCATTGTTTGTGCATACCTTTAACTCTATATTCTCAAGAAGCAAAGTCAGGCAGATCTCTATGAGTTTGAGGCTAAAAAATTCCCAGGATAGCCAGTGCTACATAGAGAAGTCATGTCAGGAAGAAAAGGAGGGGGAGGAGGAAGAGAAGGAGATGGGGAGAAGATGAAGAGGAAGAAATCCAACAAGATTTTATGATATGATGGCTTTGAATTTGTCTCTAGCTTTAAAATAGCAATTATAAGTAATATTGTTATAATATTAAGAGTATCATAATATTATGATACTTAGTAAAAACAGAAGTTAGAGGGAGAAGATGTTAAAGAAAATTTTAACAGGCACTATAAATATAACCTTTTAGGGAGATTTTTCCAGAACAATGTGTGGTCAGTGTTATCATCCATGTGGGTAACAAGAGCATCAGTTAATGTTAAAACTAGACATTTGGAAATTTTGACAAGTTCTTTCAGTAGCTGTTTGTCAAAGAGGAGGTTAGAGTTAAGGAGCCTAAGGAGTAATTAAGGAAGTGATATTGAAAACCATTCATTTAAGATATTTGACCAGATTTTAAGTTGACTCTCAAGAAATTATGTTTTATTTTCCTATGAATTATCTGTTTCTGGCTATTGATTGGTACACAGTTGACTCTCAATTCACTCAATGAGTAGGTCAATTAGAGATATAAAAATATGATTGTCTACATAAAATCTCCTTTCAGTGCAATTTATTCCTCAGCTTTTTCTGTTCAAACTTTCTTCTGAGTAATGATTGCTAATGCCTCCAGTAGTACCTGTTGGGTCAATAATGCAATGACCTGGTTCATTGCAATCTTGATCTCACAGCAGGAGCTTACAGACTTTGATCTCCCACTCCTAATACAACAGTTTTCTTGGCTTCCAAACACAACAGTTTCTTCTTCTGGTCATCTTTCTTTCTCCTGCACAAAATCAACCTCCAATTATAAGCTATAAAAGTTAGATTTCCTTCTAGAACTTGACTTTTAACTCTCCACAACTGAGGCAGTATCTTGTTTCACTATTGCAACCCATTATTCTGAGCTGCAACTCTATGTAGCAACTCTGCTGTGCTTTTTTGAATTTTTATAAAGTAACTTCAAACACTATATATATATATATATATATATATATATATATATGTTTTGATTTTTTATCACAACTCCAAGTATTTCCCCCTTTGATAGTACGCATTTCAGTAAATTGCCTAGTAGTTTCCACACACTTCTTAATGATGGAGCCCTAAATGTATCCCTGACAACATGTTTAACAGCCACACCAAATGTACCATTGGTCCTTGCAATTTTATGTCTTAAAAAAAAATCTCGCACTTCTGTTTTCCTCCAACTTCACTAATCCCATCCATGTCCAAGCTAATGTCAGTTTTCAATCCAAGGTGATGTGAGACCTTAATTGTTTTTTCTGGACTTCTGTGTCCAATCTATCCCCAAAATTTCAACTCACAGATATTTTTTCTCAGAATATCAAACTCACCACCTTGTCCAAAATAATGTAGCAGCATACAGAAAGTGTGTGAACCACAGGAAGAAAACACAGTGTCTGGTACAATATAAGTTAATGCCCAGTAGGTACTTGAGTAAATGATGAATTGAATACTAGGCAAATTTTGCTTTGATTTACAGTTTAACAAAAGTAATTATTATGGAAATTTCCAAACAGAAGTTCATCAATGTCATTTTTATGTTTACTTTTTTTTGTGTTTTGTTTTTTTTTGTTTGTTTGTTTTTTTTTTTTTTAAAGTTTTCTTGTGTTCAAATTTGGGAGCTAGACTCCTTCATATCAAAAATGTCATTCATATTACTTGTATAAACTGCTAGCATATCATCAAACTCACAAATCAACCTTCTTGCTCTAAACTCTCAGCAACATTTCAAGGCTTCCATAAATTCCATGTGTACTCTATCATTACTCTCTTGAATTCTATCATATTAAATCAATCAACATATCTCTGACTTTCCAAATTAACTAGTAGTGACAACTAGACTCTCATTTGTAATTTTTCCTACCTACTGTTTCTGCCCATTATTGTTTTAAGCTGTTTTTTTCTCTCTCTCTCAAGAAAATCGTAATTGTTCTATACCTTAAAAATAGTACCAGATATTTTGACTCATCCAAACTAGACATGTTCCTTAATCTAAGAAGGCTATAGGGAAAAAATTTCATATTCCTCAAGGTCACAGTCTCTTGACTAGCCTCAAACAAATTAATCAATCAAGGTTAGGACATTCACTTTACTCTTATTGACAACAAGATCCTTCTATGAATAGCACAAGTCCTCTGGCTATTTTTTGTCTCAGAGTCCTCAGAGGTAAGTCACATTTAAAACCTTAATGCATCCCTATGGACACATGTTGAAAAAGAAAGGGCGGGAAGAGAGAGACCAGAAATAAGGAGAGTAATAATTAGAAAGCATTTTACTTTTATGGCAACTTTATTTCCTATATTTTCTTTTTGAAACATTGTATATCAAATAGCTGTCTAGAAATAAAGTAGCTTGGAAATAGGAAATAATCCATAGGATTTTAAAACTGTTTCCCTAAAAATTTGATGAATGTGAAAATGTCTCTTTCCATCAGCAATCAAGTCTGACATTAAAGAAAAGCTGAAATTATTTGAACTTCATAGAGAAAAATATTCACATAAACAATCTCCTAATGAGATCGGCAAAAAGATATCCCTCTCTTTTGCCTGATCCCAGTGATTTTCTATTTTTCTAATATCCTAGGATTTTTATTTCCTCTAAGTAAACTCTAAAATAATTATTCACTGTATAGACATTGAAAGCTTGTATTCTGCATAGAAGACTTCTTCCCTGTAGTTTCCCAGGAAAGGACCAGCCAGAGATTGCTGTGTGATTATTAGCTGTGTCTTGATCTGCCTAACAAGTTTGACAATAAATGTGGTCATCTAAATACAAGACTTTGATGACTAGCATTAAATGTGCCAAAGTAATTTTCATGAATAGTGTTCCTTTAACCCTATCGCTAAAAGTGTATATTTATCCACTTATTTCTGGATATGCAATGTATCGATCTATTCAAAGAGCACCTTTTCTAAGAGGAAAAAGAGAAAAAAAAATCCTCTGAGTAGAGGTCCTGGTTGTGAATATTTAGAATCCATGATTAGATTCCTTTGAAAATGTCACATTTGTTATTACCACTGCACTGTGCAAATTACATTCATTTCCCTAGTGGTTATTATGCAATAGGAACAATAGTTTATCATTCACTTCAAAAATAGATGGATTTCCCAGGTAACAATTTCCTCTGGGATCTTCTGGCATACTTTCTGTGGGAAGAACTGACTCCTGTTAAACCTTGTCACATCTCATGTTTGACTACAAAACGTGGCAAACTAAATCTCTAGTTTTTTCCAGGGACAAATAAATATTACACTGTTCAATTAATGTAAAGACTGTTAACTTCAGGTTTCCAATACCAACATATATAGTATATTCTGCCAAAATGGTATTCTAAGTATATGTTAATGGATTGAAACATCTGCATTACTGTAACTCATTGCAACCCCACACCACCACCACCACCCCCCCGATTTAGGCACTGATATAAATCAAGCTCTAGGGAAGACTGCTCTTTGACAAATACCACCTCCCTCCCTTCTCCACACTTTCCGTCACTTCAGGATCCTGATATTAATCACAAGATGCTATTAGGTAGGACATAAAAAAAAATACTCCTTGCAGCATTTGTCAATCTAGGAGAAAGTAAATTTGCAGGATACCTACTGATGATAGGAGAAAATTCTAACACAACAAAAAAAAAAGTTTGACATCACAATAGTCAAGACACTTTGTACTATTTAGAAATTTTTTTCTGATCAGATGAACATAAGAAATCTGAATTGTGAGTATAGTGTATTTTAAAGGCTACTTATTTCATATAAATGTAAATGTAGTTTATTTATGAAACTAACTATGAGCTTTGAAGCAGATTGTCTATATATAAAGGGAAAAAACAATATGTGGTCCAAACATATGTAATCTAGAGATGAAAACAACAATAAATGGAATAGGAAGAAAAAATCAAGATACAGAAAAAAAAAAAGAAAACATGAGTTTCTCCCCACCCTCCCATGTTTTAAATATTTCCAAGATACCAGGTTTACCAAAATAATTCTCCATAGACTTTGAATTATCTGTGACTATAATTCTTGTGAGATGTAGACATGACAGAGGACAGAAAACATTCACATGAGCTCAGAATTTTCAATGACAGCAAAGGACCATTTCTAGAAACCAGCTTGATTAAAGTTTCTGCCAAATTTCTACCTTCAACTATTTCACAAGGACAAGATTAGAACAACAAAGGAGAAATGTCAGAATTTGCCTGGAGTCCTATGTCATCAGAACTAACTTAAGTTACAGAAAAAAGAGTGGGCTGTGGTATGACTTTATGTGGTTGAAAGTTATCCCACAAACCACACAGGGCCATAACTGTGCTTCCCCCCACTTCTTGCAACAGAATTGGTTGAGAACATATAGTATGAAAGAGATGTAATATGCCAAGCTCAGAGCTATTTCTCCTTGCATATATGATTTTCCAAATTGTCTTCTCTAGTGATATATCTCCCTCTGAATAAATGGGAAAACATGTTTTTATTATATATGAAAATGTTCAGGATCAACAGTGGTAGCCTGCTTTCTAGAAGAGTGATAGATTCCATGTATATTTTCTCATGTATTCATAGCTGATAGGATGTTGTCTAATATCAGTGAAAATGATATTTAAACAATGTAAACTTGTTTCTTTGGGTAATTTTTTTCTTCATTGTCTTCATTGCCAACTTTCCTCCTCAGGCATGTGAAAGTCTGAAATTCTGGAAACCCTGGGAAATCTCTGTTTTCTGCAGATTGGTAGTGATAGAATTTCCTAAAAGTTCTTCATATCTCCCCAGTCTGGTGTTGTGAGGTTGTACTATTTTTGCTAATTCTGAAGTAAGAAAACCCAAATAATGAGCCTTGTTTCTTTTCAAGATTCTGACACCATCTTTAGTCGATGAAGAAAGCAACTTTTCTTCCACAGTGACTTTATTCTATAAACACTTGTAGAACAGAAAGTGTTATGCATACTATGCTTTTATTTTGTAGCTAAATTAGACACACAACTAATGGATAGGATAGGTCTTACCAGGGTAGAAAACCAAAATAAAAAAATAAATGGATCTTTCCCAGAAAGACCATGAAGAATTGTCTAGTGATTACATTTTATAGTTGAAAGCAGGGTAGAAAGTCTATGAGATTAATGACCTCATACATCCACGGCGTGAGGCACAGGCAAATGAACTCAGGAATAAGATTATTTTCTAATCACCCCTGGATATTTAGCACTTCTTTGATTTTCCTAAATACATATTCCCCAAACTTAAGCCTTTATGGTAAAAAGGTATCCCAAGGTCTAATTAACAATCATAGCAGTCCACCTTTAAGCTGGCTCCCCACAATTATGGTTTACCCCACATTTCCAAAGTAAAATAAGTATGGTAAGTTACTATTTTTATGTTGGAAAGTGAAGTTCAGGGTTGACTGGAAACTACTGCTGCTATTGGGAAGACCTTGTCAAAAATTAATTTCACTTTCTCTGTTCTTTAATAGAAGCTGTAGCTCAGTGTATGTTGGTCACCTTCTCACTTAAATCTGAGAACATAGTTTTCATAAAAGGGACAGATAAGACCTTTCGATCTTTTTTTCACTCTTTTATGGAAAATGAAATTTCTTTCTCTGAAGTTGACTTGATTTCTTATGTGGCAAGATTAAAGTTTTTCTGAATGTTGGGATCCTGGAACTTGGCCAAAACTTGAACTGTTAGTTTTGGGAAATTCTCAAGAGATGAAACTCACATGTGAGCTGAATGAATTGTTTATTTTACATAATCATGTCACATTCTTTCTCAAACTTAGTCTGAGGCCATGTGGTCTTCCCTTGACAAATCAGTGAGCCCTGGAAGTCAGTTCTAATGTTTCCAAGAGCACGAGTCCCTAGTGTGGTATACTTAATTGAAAGTTCAAGAGTGGTATCAGCAGAATTCAAAGGCTAACTTCATTTCAGCTTCTGAAAAGCCCTGTTTGAAAACCTCGTCAGACTGAGTACATGGGAGTTAAGATTCTGATAAGAGTGTATGAAAATTGGCTGAAGAAAAGTGTCAGGGGTAAGAGCACTCGATATGTACGCATGAGGGCCTGGGTCCATATCTCTGTCACCTACGCAAAGCTGAGAGTGATCACATACTGTGTGGGACCAAGAGAGAAAGATCACTGGGCATTGTTGGCCTCCAGATTAGCTTCAATTTCTGTAGACCTTGTCTCTAATAAAGCATAAACTAATAGAGCATGGCATGAGATATCCTTCTCTGACCTCTGCACATGCTCTTTGTCTTACATACCTACAAGCATGTGCATGTGTGCATATACACAGAGACAGAGGGAATATATGGTGATCTACATTTCTAATTAGGAAGATGGCAACAATTTAAGGTGATCCCACTCCCTTCCAATATCCTATTTGCACAGCTGGTTCACAAAGGTTTTACATATCAATTGCTGATGGCATATAGAAGCTAAATACTGAAGTTAGAATCCATTTGTAAATCATAATTATTCCAAATGCAAATATTTATCCTTTTCTATATCACCTCTCACTAATTACAAGTAATGGAAATAATTTCATACACATATAATTTCAAATTGTTTTGCATTAGTTTGATCAAATATGTAACTGGTTTGTCCTGTATTTTAGTGACATTTCCCTTTATTCTATTTATGTCTCATTTATGTAAAAAAGAATTTTGCCATATATGTTGGAAATATATCCAACTAATGTTTCATGTTAGAAAAATATTTGAACTTAATTTTATTTATTTTTCTAGCTCTTGATCTTCTGGTGAGAAGTTGGGCTTCTGATAAACAAAAAAGGGCCTTTTAGTGACAAAATACTTTTAATTTTGTAATTTATTATAATTTTTGACTTATTTTGATTAAAAAAAAAAAAGAAAATAGCATGCTCCTGCCTCCTGAAATGGAACACGAGGACCATGCTCTCTTCATTCATTTCTCCCACACATTTGAAGCAATTTGCTTTGTATCTTCTTTATGGTGAAGGGACATTCTGATATTTCTGATCTATCCAACAAAACATGGATGTTGGAATGATCTGCCTTCCTGTCGTGGTGGGTAGATTGACTGTCCAATTGTCACAAATCTCTTATGCTCAGGGCTAAAGAGTTCAAGGGATCAAAGGTTAGCAAGTTTCATGAAAAAAGTGTGAAGATTGTTGTTAAGCGACCAGCATTAGTGGCATCACTTATTATCAAAAATTTGCTTTGGCAAGCTGGATATATAGAAAGTGATATCCAAAAATATAACACCATTCTATCACATGTTATGTGTAGCTTTAAGTATGCTAAGTAATTGGTGGAAAAGAAACTATTAATGGAGGATGAAAAGATACTGAAATATGTTTGTAGTTGCAAAATGGTTGATAAAACTATAATCTGAAGTATCCCAGGAAGCATATAATTTAGAGGTGTGTTAAGTGACTCAGCAGTGAAGAGTAGCTGCTATTCTTGCAAAAAACTCAAAGCAGGTTCTCAGAAGCCACAGGAACAAGTATCTCCCAACTATAACTATTGTTCCAAGAAGGGGACTTTGTCTTCTTGTCTCCTCAGGCACCCAAACAAATAGGACATAAACAAATTCACATATAAATATTTACCTATTTTTAAGTATATGTGATAGGGTGCCCAAATGTGAAGATTAGTGGGTAATTTATTGGAATTGGTTCTTTCATTCCCCTCAGCTCAGGATGTAAGGATTGGCAGCAAGCACATTTATCCCTGAGCCTTTTGTCATCCCTAAAACTAAATCTTTCTAAAAAAAAAAAAAAAAAAAAAAAAAAAGTTTATAATCTAACATATATTTTGGTTTTGGTTGCAAATATGGAAAATAGAGTACTAGTTGCATTTGCAAATACTAAAAAATGAAATGAACTCATGAACAGTATGAACAGATTACAAATCCCTTCAACTTGCCAGGAAGTGGTGACACACTTAATACCAGCACTCAGGAGGCAGTGAGTTCAAGACCAGCCTGGTCTACAGAATGATTACCAGGAGAGGCTCCAACGCTACACAGAGAAATCCTGTCTTAAAAAAACTAGAAAGCAAGCAAGCAAACAAACACACAAAGATGTAACTTCCACCTTGGTAGATTAACTGAGAAAGTCCTGACATTCCAGGATGCCTAGGGTTAGAAGATACAGTGATTGCCTCTGTTTTTAGCAGGTAACTGAAATAGCAAATGGCCCCTTGATAAACAGTATCTGCTCCAAACTCATATTTCTTTAAAATAAGAAACAAATCAAAGTGTATTCATAAGCTCTCAGAGACTGAGACAAAAAGTGAAAGACTAAAGAGTAAACCTGTGAGTCTGTACCTTTGAAATTGTTCAAAAGGCTTTAAGGAATAGGTAAAAGTATAGATTTATTATGAAGATTGGTAGATGTTAATCAATAGCAGGAGTAAAAGGAGGAGGGAGGAGACGAGAGCAGAAGGGAGGAGAGGAGAGGAGGGAGGGGAGGTGAAAAAAGGAACAGGAGGAGAAGAGGCAAAGGAGACGGGGGGGGGGGGGGGGGGGGAGAGAACTGCCATGTAACAGAAGCTTTGGGCCACCCACTACAGAGCTGATTTTAACCAGAGGAAACAGAAGTAGTTCTTAGCAGAACCTCATGGAATGAGAAGTTCAGTGAGAAATAAAAAAAACAAGAATGGTTTAACTGACAAACCAATTTTGCATTCCCAACATTGTCCTGGAAGAAAGCTGTTTGAGAAATTTCCTCTGCTCTCAAGGGACACATATTCTAAATGTGCCTTCCAACAGGACTGAGAAGAAAAAGAAAAAGAACAACCATCCCAGAACAGCAGACCAAGAATGAGTCTTAGGAGGAGGGCTTTCTCAATTACCACATTTCACAGGCTTGCCACTCTGTCCTGTCATTAGTGTGTGCCAATCTGAATGTTTTCTTTAAGTCTTCTGGTTAGACGTTTGATTAGTAAATCATACAAAACCATCCTGTTTGTGCTAGACATGCACCATGTCTAGTGAAATACAGTTAACTTGCAAATATTTCTGATGTAATTCTGCTTTCCCAGAAAATACGGACTTAAAGACATTTCAAATCATTTGCTTATGCATATAGCATTTGAAGATAAATCTCCAACTATCTCCCTGCTATGAAGGTCTGATTTCTGTAGGTGAGCAAGGCATTAGCTAACATTGACTTGTGGCCCCTTTTCTTTATATCCATTTTAATCCACAAAGTGCTATGCTCCAACTGTAGAAGTTCAGTGTGTAAGAATCTGTGTTGCTTGTTTATTGAGATAGTCTCACTTTGTAACCTAGTCTCTAATCCTCCTGCCTTCACCTTCCAAATACTAGGATTACAAAGATGTATGCCACCAGACTTATGAGTCTCAAGTATGGCTTTAAATCCTTCCTTGCCTGATAGAAATTATTTCTTCTTTCTGCCATCCAAATGCAATTACTAATTATGTCCCTCTTATCTGTTCTATGCTAAATGATCAATTACTTCTTGCTCCCACTGTGTGACTTCACCATACCCAGATTAACTGCCAGCATTTCACCAGTTCAAAATAAAGAATGTAATTTACCTCTAGGAGTGTCTAGAATACTGAACAGATACAAAAGTCCATTACCAGATGGTTCCAAGACTTCTGTTGGTTATTTAACTGGACTTATCAAAGCTGAAAGAGAGTCTGTGCAGCTTCCTTAACTGAACAACAAAAGCAAATGAGGTTACTCTCAATAGCAAATTGCAATGGATACCAGATCTCTCCTTTTTCACATCTGGGTGTTCTACAGAATGTTCCATGTGAGACAGAAAGATATATAGGCACTGTATGCCTTGGAGAGACACCCACACTGAGCTGAATAGTGATGTGTCTCATATTGCCAGGGCTTTATTGCCCCAGCAAATGAAAATGCTATCTGAAAGGAGTTAAAAACTTGGAATATCCCACACAGTTAGTAAATTAGTTTTTTTTTTTTTTTTTTTTTTTGACCATCTTGGCAAACTCAAATAAATCAGTGTGACTCTCGGAAAGGACATTGTAAGGTAAGTGCATTTTCAGAGAAGGATCTTAATTCCCTTTCTTATTTAGCACTTTGACTCATGTGGTGAAGAAAATATCTTGTCTCTTTCTTTTGTTTCTTGATATACAAGTTAGTGAGAGTGACTGATTTAACACAGCAGAGTTTTTACCATTTACAAAGCAACACAGTTGCTATGTGGAATGCCTGCTCACTTTTACCCCTAGTGACTGGGGCCAAGGCATATATCTAGACTACTATTGCCCTCTGCTTTTAAAGATGAGAGATTTCCCCAGATGTCCTAACAGCAGGCCTTCCTTCCCATACAAGGTAATTAAACATTACAAGCAAGTGCACAGACTCTAGTTCTTAGAAAGAACTTAGTTCAGAGTCAACAACTACAGAAATTAAAAGTAATAATAAATACACACACAAGCACAAAAATATACCCAAACAAGTGAATATTGACTTTATTAACTGGGCCCCAGAGCCAGGTGGACAGCAGGAGCATTTGCCAGTTGTGGGTCTATGGTCAAGCAAAAAGAGCAGGAACATTCATCAGATGCATTTCACCTAGTGGTAGTAGGTAAAACTGAGAAAGAGGGGAAGGAAACACAGGACCAAATAGAGCGCATTGTCAGTGACCTACTTCTTCAGCAAGATCTCTCACATCTTGAAAGTTTCTACCATCTCCCCCAAAAGAATAGTCAATATCAGGGACAATGTATTCCATGCATGGACCTATGAGATCAGTTCATAATAAAACCACAATGTTATGGACACAATTCAACATATATTTGTCACAAAATTTGAGTGTTAATTGGAATCGTAATATTAGTATCTGTTTCCCACTGACATTAGAAAAACTAATGTAAGGCACTATGAGGAGGCATAGCTTTCCTACACCCTGAGTGACTGACCTCCTCTTTCCAAGATTATCTTGATGATTTTACACTCTCTACTCTGCTTAGGAAATACATTGTTTTTGCCTGTACAAATTGTCTAAGTGTCTTGTATTTAATGATCCTGGTCATTCTACAGAGAAGAGGGCTTTGAACTATAGTATTTCAGAAGCAACTAATTTTTTGATTTTCTGATACCTTTCCAAAGACAGGGAAATCTTTGAAAGTTCTCTAGAACTGGTTTGACAGTATAAAACACCATTGTGACTCAAACAATTCTACTTGGGTGGCTTTAATAATGATTTCCTATGTCACACCATCTGTGACAATAACCAGTGTGTGGCCATGCACTCTTCTCTAGACCCATACTTAGACACACCATAACTACCACATACATACACAGACACACACACACACAAGCATGTTATACTAGTCATTTAAATACACAATGGCATATTGTAATTTTCACTCACTTTATCCTTTTTATTACTTTCCCTAAAAGTAGTCTTGCCCTTTTCTCATTAAAAAAATATATGAACATACTATACAAAAAGTCTCTCTTTTTATTACTTGTAGCACTTGGATTTCACTTTTATCTACATTGCTCCATCACATCACATGAAAATAATTGCTTTTAGAACTTATAGGAATTTTTTAAATGATTTGTTCTATTTTTATTTTATGTTTATGGGTGTTCAACTATCGTGTAATGTGTGCAACACCACCACAAGCATGCAATACCCACTGAGGCCAGAAGCAGGTACCAATGCTCCTATGACCAGAGTCATAGATACTTGTGATTCACCACATGTGTTTTGGAAAGTGAACCAGAGACCTTTGGGGAGAAGTCAAGGTTCCTTACCCCTGATACATCTCTGTCCCTGACTTTAATTTGTATTAAAATGATGCTGAGGGCCCAATAGATGGTTCAGCAGGTAAACACTTGCTTCCAAGATTGGTGATCTGAGTTTAACTCCTAAAACCACATGATAAAAAGAGGGAAACAATTCCTTCAAGTTGCCTCCTCTGGCTTCCAGATTTCCAGATATATACCACGGTACATGAGTGCATATAGGCCAAAAAAAAAAAAAACACAAAATCAGTAGTTTAATGGTTTTTTTTTTTTTACAAATGGGTGAGGGAGCACAATGATTAATCAGTTTGATGCATTTAAAGCTAAACCTGACAACCTGAGTTCAATTCTCAGGACCTACATGATGAAAGGAAGAACTAACTCCCACTAGTTGTCCTCTGACTATGCATGCTATGGATGCTATGGCACAAAGAATATTTGCTCCATATTAGACAATTGTGAGACAGGTTTTTAACTATGTCTTGGTCAGAAGAATAACATGCACAAAATAGTTTCAGATAGAAAATCGGATATGTAAAAGAAAATAATTGGGATAATAATTTATGTGAAGCACAAAACTTTAAATCAGTATAATATTCTATGACTATCTAGTTTTTAAAGTAAGTTACATAAAAAAAAAATAAACAATTTAGTTGACCACATATATCATTTTATAAATATATGAAGACACAGAATTCAGATACTAAGTGAATTTTTCTCTTTGTATTGTGCAACTTAGGAAGATTATACTAACTTTAAGAAATTTTTTAAAACAAACACATGAATATGAATTGTATTGGAAATGTTCTACACCCACATGGAGAACACACACTTTGTTCTTCCCTCTGTAATATTGGTCTGTGTCCCAGCCACACATAGACCATGGGCAGGGTTTGTTAATCACTGAAAGCACTGCTTACTGGGGTTCAACTTGGACTAAAATGGATAAAATTGTGTTTTTATGAATTATTTGGTTATTTGAAGACTGCTTTAAAAACTGGCTGATAGAAAGAAAGGAAATGTCTGGCTTAGCCTAGATACAAAGGGGAGAGGACATTGGTCCTGTCTCAAATGATGTGATAAACAGTGTTTGGTCTGCTGGGAGGCCATACACCTCTCCTTAGAGGAGTAGAAGGGGGTAGGATGTGGAGGAGGTAAGAGGAGCAGGAAGATGTGAGGCAGATGGAACTGGGATTGGTATGTAAAATAAGATTGTTTGGAAAATGAAAAATAATAAAAAAAAGAGATATGTTCTACAAAATGACATAGCTCAATAGGGGGGATAGCAGAACATACAAAACATCCATATTTAGCCAGATGCTATGAAGAAAATCCACTGTAGTGAAGTAGTGATAACCATCAAGACACTAGAAAATAAAAAAAAAGCCCAGACAATCAACAGTTTTCCTTAGAACACCAAACCCAGCATCTTCTCAGAAATGGTGATGACAAATGACTCTAAATTTTCAGAAAACTACAAGGAAGAACATTGAGAGATTTTACTACAAGATCACAAATAATTGATCAATACATATCTGGAACTTAACTATTGTCTTAATGTGCACATATATACAAGCAAGTTAGGTAGCAACTGGTAGCAAGTTACATGTACAGTTTTCTAAGATTTGGCTGACTCAACCAAAATTAACTCCCCCAAAACGTACCATTAAACCAGCCCTACAACACAAGCAGGCAATCCCGAACACAAGCTACAAGCTAGGAAAGTAGATCTGCAGGAAACTTCCTACCATGCCACACACACAACCATCATAGTATCCTAAAATACAGAGAGGAAACAGAAATGAAGGAATGCAAAGCAGGCACCCAACAAAGATAAAGCCAGATATCAGCACCAAACCTCCAAAGCTGGTAACCATCCTCAATACCAGAAGCCTAGAGGCCAACATAAAAACAAAACCAATACCAGCCAGTACAATATGACTCCCACTAGACCTTAGCAAACCTACCACTGCAGGCCCTGGATATCACAACAATACATGTTTAACCCAAGGGGGAAAACACATAAAATAGTCTGCATGAATCTATATGAAGGTTGCAAACGTTCTTGGAGAGAAAATAAATTGAGCTCCTTAAAGAATTTGTGAAAAACAAAAACTAGTAGTGGGAGAAATAAATAAATCCTTAAAGAAAGCAAAATTAACCAGAAGATATAGGGGAAAGACACCAGATATTTATTCATCAAAGGTGATGTTTCAAGTGTTGGCATCTATTCCCAAAATACAAGAGGACATAATTTGGTAAAAATACAAAAAAAAAAAATACTATTACAGCTTAAATCACATATTGACTCACTGATAGTAGGAGACTTTAGCATCCCACTCTAACCAATAGACAAGTTCTCCAGATAAAAATAAAAGAAACATGCTGGAGCTAAAAGAAAATATAAACCAAAGGGACCCAACAGACATTTACAGAACATTTAACCTAACACAGAAGAATATATCTTCTTTTCTGCACCTTATGGAACTTTCTCCAATGCGACCACATACATAGTCACAAAGCAAGTCCCAAGAGAGATAATAAAATTGAAAACAAAAGCAAAACAAACTCCATGCATTATTTCTTATCACCAAGGATTAAACCAGGACATCAACAACAGAAATAACAGAAAGCTGACAAACTTGGCAAAACTGAATTACTCTCTCCTAAATGAAAAATGGGTCAAAAGAGACATAAATGACTTTCAAGAAATCAATGAAAATAAATACTCAACCTATCAAAAAGTATGGAACTCAATGAAAGCAGTTTTAAGTGGAAAGGTCATAGCACTTAAGTGCCTTCATAAAAAAAGAAAAAATCTGAGACCTCTCAAACTACCATCTTAATAGCACACGGGAAATCTTTACAGCAAAAGGAAGAAATCACAACCCAAAGGAGTATACAGAATGAAATAATCAACTTAGGGTTAAAAAAAAAAAAAATAAAAACAAAGAATAGTATGAAGAAATCCATCAATTAAATTTGTTCTTTGAGAAAATCAACAAGATCATCAAAAGTCTTATCTAATTTAAGCAAATGTGGAAATAAAACATCAGGAAACTGACAAAACCAGAAACAAGGGAAAAATAACAAGAGTAACATAAAAATCCAAAGTATTGGCAGGGCATTGGTAGCACTTGTGTTTAATCCCAACTCAGGAGGCAGGGGCAGAGGATATCTGTGAATTCAAGGCCAGCCTGGTTTCCTGAAATAGATCAAGGACAGGCTGCAAAGCTACAGATAAAAACTGTCTCAAAAAACATATATGCTGCAGGAGCTGGATTCTTGACTCCTATGGGCAGCCTCTGCCAGAGGCCTCAGCTGGAGAGTGCCAGGCCCAGGCTACATCTACTATTGGCACAGAGAACATCTGAGTCCAAGCCTTCGGGATCACGGCCCCATCGCTAGTCTTCAGCTGGAGCCTGATCTTTGACCCCATCTCCTGGGGCCTGCATGAGGAGGAACCTCCAAGAGAGCTTGGAACACCCAGAGCTAAGACATCAGACCTCTACCCAGCTAAGCCCACCTGGGAGTACTATATATATATATATATATATATATATATATATATATATATAGAGAGAGAGAGAGAGAGAGAGAGAGAGAGACCCCACCTACACCTACTGGAAGAAGCAATGGGAAGACGACAATACAAGAAAACACCTAACAATAGAAAGATAAGCATAACACCACCAGAATCTGGGCACTCTAACCAACTAGACCTGAACACCCCAAATCCAGATGAAGCAAAAAAGAAAACGACTTAAAAGAATTATCATCATAAAAATAAGGAAGGCCTTCAAAGACAATGTGAGAAAATCCCTTAAAGAAATGGAAGAAAAATATCAAACAAAAAATTGGAAGAAATGAACAAATTTCTTGAAGAAAGTACAGAATGCCAAGAAAAAACAATTAAGCAGGTGAAGGAAATGGTTCAAGACTTTAAAACTGAAATAGAGACAATAAGGGCAACACAAACCAAAAGAATGCTGGAAATATAGAAAAACTGGGCAAATGATGGGAACTACAGACACAAGCATAACCAATAGAATTCCAAGAGATGCAAGAGAGATTCTCCAGGCTCCAGGAGATAAACTTGAGGAAATAGATTCATCCATCAAGAAAATCTTAAATCCAACAAATCCTTAACACAAAACATCCAGGAAATGTGGGACACCATGAAAAGGCCAAACCTAAGAAGAATAAGCATAGAGGAAGGCAAAGCCTGGCTCAAAGGTGTGGAAAACATATTCAAAAATTCATCGAGGAAGAAACTTTCCCAATCTGAAGAGGGACCTGTCCATGAAAGTACAAGAAACATACCAAACACCAAATAGACAGAATCAAAAGAAAAAAAAATAACTCTTAACACATAATAATCAAAACACCTAACATACAGAGAATAA